>NC_056743.1:403576924-403731924 GCF_019279795.1 Protopterus annectens | reverse complement strand
AGAACCATTGAAAGAATTTGGAAAACTCCGGGAGTTCCATATCCACAAGTTGCATCTTTGCTCGACATTGCTATTCCAGGTGCTTTGCAGAAGACAACTGGAGGCAAACATTTCATACTTTAAGATTCAGGAAACAAAGATGCATTGTGGATTATAATGTTTGGAACAACAGAGAATCCATCACTTTTCCAGGTTAACAATCTCTGGTTCATTGATGGGACATTTAAAGTTTCACCAAGCGTTTTCAACCAGGTATTTACAATACGCACACTGATAGATAACTAAGACTATCCTATTATTTATGCTTTACTTCCCAGTAAGGCCTAGAATCCTCTTCGCGTGGTACGTTTTGTGGCCTTTCCAGCTGTTGCATGTGTCTAGTGAGATGCATGCCAGATGGGGGCCTAATGAGGGAAGAGTCGCAGGAGAGGTGATGATCTCTTTCTTCTTGGATGCAAAACTTTTGGTAATGAGATGTGCCACATAGGACATGCTGACCAGAGTGGCAGTGTGGTGGTCGGAGAGGTTGCTGTCAGCCTGTGTCCCCAGATCTCTTACAACACCTTCAGTGTTTAGTGGGCTTCCATCGATGTGGAAATCAGCAGAAACTGAGTTTTTCCCAAAGGAGATGATGTATTTTTTGACATTAAACTTAAGGCCATGGTTTTGAAACCAGTCATTGGTATCAGTGAGCCCTTACTGTAGGATGTCTCCATCACTTGGGGAGTTGATAATGGCTCCCAGCTTGCAGTCGTTTGCGAACTTGGTCAGAGTGAGTTCCTCCATGTGGGACTCTACTCGTGACTGGTTGGAAGTCTGACTTGGAGTCCGCTACTTTCACACTGGATTCTGTCTGTGAGCTATTTTGCAACCCACCTAGTGATATAGGGGTTGATGCCTAGTTTGGTGAGTTTATCAATAATTCCTGAGTTGGGAATGGTATCAAAGGCCTTGGCCAGATCGAAGTAGTCTGTATGAACTGCCTTGCCCTCATCCACAGCTCTGGTGACTTACTCAAAGAAGTCAACCAGGTTGGGCAGGCATGATCTATCTTTCACAAAAACAAATTGTGTCGGATCTAGGGTTTAGAGATTCCCTATATCCGTGTTAATCAGGTCCATGATGATGGGCTCCGTAGCCTTACATATCAGACTCGTCAGGGTAGTGGGGCAATAATTCTCAGGGTCTGCAGTCTCTCCCCCTTTATGGAGAAGGGATGACTGTTAGTGCGCCATTCGGTAGGGACAAAGTCTTAGGTGAGGCTTTGATTGAACAGGGCACATAGATGTGGTGCCATTTCACTTTGTCATGTAGAACACATCCAGGGATATTGTCGTGTCCCATGGAAACTGTATTCTTGGCCTTGGACAATGCAGCTCTAACCTGTGCTGCAGTAATGCTGGTTGCATGGGATTCCTTCGGTATTGCGATTGGTCCTTTAGGGGGGAGAGAGGGTTTAAGTTGGCACTGAATCTGTCAGCCAGTATGTTGGCTCATTGTAGGGAGGTACCATTGTGCAGTAACTCGGAGCAAACCTGGGCATTGCCGTGGAGATTCTTGATATAACTATAGAAGGCTTTGTGGTTGTTTTTAGTGGTTGCCGCAATTCTGCCTTCATAGCTGGCTTTAGAGGTTTTGATGAGGTGGCTCAACTTTTTGTTGAGGCTAGTAAGGGATCTTTTCGAGTCTTGGGACTTCACCTTTTTCTGCAACAGTTACTTCCTTCTGATGTAGAGTTTATTAATGGCAGGGGACCACCAGATTGGCTTCCTTTTTTTTGGGAGGGAGAGCATCCTTGTTCTTTTGGGTATGGCTAGTTCCATGCATTTATGTACGTGTTCGTACAGTGCATTGATGTATGATTCAGCAGTTATGCATCTATTTTCCATTATCATGGGTGCCATTAAGTTAGCCACCTTTGTTTTTAGGAGCCCAGCTTGGAGAAGTTTTTCATGGTGGTTACCTTTGTGGTCTTTTAACAGCCAGCTGCAGTTTTATTATGCCATATGCTGTAGAAGATTTGTATTTATAAATGGAACAGCTGGTACTATTTACCATTTCTCCCCTTTACATTGCATTGGTGGGTGCCCATACCAACAGCATCCATCAAGTAAAACAAACCATTCTGTTATGGTTTTTAAATTGGTAGAACTTGCAGGTTATGTCTGTGATTTGTCCAGTTTTTACTCTATGCATCGTATGTTTTTCAGCATGCCTTTTCTGTGCAACAACCTTTTTTTTTTGGGATGATTCTATTTACATTTAATTTTTATGAATGTACTGCCACAGTATGTGATCATTAATGTTTAAATCGCTCCTGATTGTAAGTGTTCATTCTGTATTACACTTTATGCATGCCAGTGGTCAGTTTATTGCTTCATATGTTGCACTGACAGTTTTTACTTGTTTGTTTCTGCAGCCTATGTCAAAGGCCCCAGTGCCTCTTATGCCTTCGATGTCCATGAGTCAGAAGCCAGGGATTCTTGGGGCAACTCCTCAGCCACTTCTTTCTAGTCACCGTTTGCCTTCCTTGTTACAAATGCCACAGAAGTGTAAGTACATATTTTCTCTAAGAACTTTAGTGCAGTGAAAGCTTGATTTTTAAAAAAAAAAAAAAAAAAAAAGAAAAATACTGACATGACAGTTATCTGATATATCTCTTATTTTAAGCATTCTGAGCATTGTGAATATAATTCTTGACATACTGTTTATCAGTTGTGCAGCTCAGCAAGTGTGTAAGGTAATGCTGTCAGCTGGTTAAATCTCAGCCATATCTTGAGATATCTCCTTTTGTGTGCTTTGGAGGAATGTGCTACTTCCCTTGCAGTTCTATCCACCATCCTCATCTTTGCTGAGCCTTTTGTAGTACATCTTTTATGTCCACATCTTGTACGTTAAAAGTATGTTGCAGTATGCCATTGTCAACTCTATGCAGTTTTCCCATCTTGCTTGAGAAAGAGGCAGATGTTACATTGCAGCCTGCAGTGTTCCTTATTTGCTGGGTATGTGTATTCCGTCCATGTTTACCCTAAGAAGTGATAGACGCCTTGGGGAGGGAAATTGAACGTGAAAGAATCCTTCCATTGCTTAGTGCTGTCTGGATGCTGATGGGTTTATTTTGATTGCAGTTACTTGGCAGAACCTCTGGATGTTACTAGCTGTGCCATAAGGTGGTTGTATCCTTTACTTATCAAGTTCCAGGCTACCTGTAATTGGAATATGTCATAGTTTTTCATATCCAGACAATGGTTACGTGTGGGTGCATAGCCCCCTTTGAAGTGTATTGTCACACTCGGTGACTTAACCTTCCCTGTGTGGCGCTTAAAGCACCTATTAACATTTGTCCAATTGGGAAAAGTTTTGCCTCTCTCATTTACTGAAAGGGATTCTTGTTAAATATTTCTCTGCACTGACTGATGCTACTGAAAATTAAAAGATCATTTTTAACCTCTGGGACATCAACTCAAAGAAATGTGACATACATCCATAGACATTAATGGACACTTTCTGCACAGACGAAGAATCTGGTCTGTTACGTGGAAGATCCGTACGGTGATGTCACTAAGGGAAACCCCAAATTTATTTTGGCTGTGGCTTGAATAAAAAGTTAAATCTTTTTGTTAAAATCTGTGCCCAAATTAAGAAAGGACTAGGGCATGATGCATTGTGGCACTTAACTCTTTGGCTGCTGTGATGCACTCTTGAAGTGTGACAGTACACTTTAAAGTGAGCTGTCTTCATGATTTGTATACTTGCAATACCTATGGACTCTTCTCAGGTTGGATGGATGCAGTTCCATATTCTGCTGAATAGGCTACACCTGGCTGTACCCAGGTGAGGAAGTAACAATTTTAGTCAGCTACTTGAACTGGCCAGTTATCCATGTATCTCCTCTGCTAAAAGTCTTGTGGGTGAAGAAGTTAAAAATAAGGTTTGTTATTTGCTGGGATTGCATAGGTTTTGACTTGTATTTCATAGTTGAAATCATTTGTTTGTTCTCCATATCAGAGGTATTAGTCTTACTCTGATTCTTAAGGGCTTCTTTAAAGGAATTGAAATGTGTATGTCAGGAAACATTTTTCTCTCTCTATCCTGTATGCATGTAGACAAACCTAGATATTTTATTTTTAGTTTATGTAAAGTCATTGGTACCAACTGCATGAATCGTTGCTGCAGTACATAGAAATTAAATTTTGATCTACCTACAGAGAAATATCTGGTCTTCTGACCAGACTTTGAGCAGTCTTCAACAGGAAACGCCTGCAAATAAGAGTGTGGCTTGGGCCATCGCTTGTTCCCTCTCTGTGTCTGATGTGAAAGCTTGTCTGTTTTATCAGAATTCATCCTTCCCTACTAGGCAGAGTCTGAAATAATAATAAAATACACTTTTGGCAGTTGGCTTTCATTTGAATTAAAGTAGTTGAGATATATAAATAATACGTTCACATAAGACATAGACTCACATGCATTTATTTTATTTATTTATTTATTTTACATTTGTTTACCGGGATAGTCCGACTGGATATATGTCCATTTTCAGCGGAGGCCCAGGGAGAAAAGCTCCAACAAGGTTACAACATTTTCTTCAAGAATTTACACATCAAGTTATTTACATTGAAAAAGTTATACAAGAGTTATTTACAATGTTATAGCGTTGTTTCCAAAGAGACTCTCAGTTACAAGATCAGCACGTTATACTTGTAGAAAAGGTCAGAATGTATTAGAAAAACAGTTTGGTTAGTTTTAATGTGATTAATGATACTGTTTAGTCAGGGTAGAAACATGGACAAAGCCAGTTGAGTTTAAGATGCTGTATTATGCTTTTTTTTGAAAAGGTTTAAGGAGGATTGCAGGGTGATATGGTTTGGTAGAGAATTCCAGGTCTTGCCAACAAAGTTGGCAAACAGAGATTCCCCTGCAGAATTGTTAGCTGTGTAGGTTTGGTACCATTATTTTGTCGGCCGATCTTAGTGACCTCAGGTTGTTGTATGGCTTTATTATATTAGAGAGTGAGGGGGTATTTTCAGGATGGTTAAGAACTTTGTGGGCAACTAAGAGTTGATTTAGTTTAATTAAGTTGGGGAGTTCAAGCCAACCTAGTTGTTTCAGGTTCTGGCAGTGATGGGTTCTGTAGGTGGAGTTAGTTACGAATCTGGCAATATAGCTATAGGTATGGGAGAGCTTATTCAGTTCTGACTTATTTAGGTTTGAGAGAACTGGAGAAGCATAAATAAGAGTAGAGAGGAGTTGTGATCTGGCAATTGCTATTCTAGCCTGTGGGGTTAAGAATGTTTTGTTTCTGTACATTGATCCGAGTTTTTTATTGATGGTCTGCATGGTTTTGTTGACCTGTAGGTCAAATTTGAGCTTATTATCTATAATGACTCCTAGAAGTTTAGTATGGGTATCTGGGGAGATGGTGGTACCATTGTTGGAAGTAATAGTGAATGAGAAAGGGGTGGCTCTATTAGTGGGAGTGAAGAGCAGAAGTTTGGTTTTGTTGGGGTTCAGTAGCAAACGTTGGATGGTGAACCAGTTTTCAATAGTGCTAAATGTGTTTTGGGTTGAGATTTGTAGGTCGGCTGGAGAGGTGGCTGAGCAGATGAGAGTGGAATCATCTGCATATTGAATGCAGGTAGCCTTAGGAATAGCTGTGTGGAGGTTATCGATGAAGATGGAAAAGAGTAGTGGTCCTAGTATAGAGCCTTGAGGGACACCAAGAGTGAGTGCTAGTTGGTTGGATAACTTGTTCTGCCATGCTACTGCCTGTCTGCCAGTTAGGTATGATTGGAACCATTGGATTGTGTGCCTGTGTAGGGACATAGACTTCAGTGAGAGAATGAGGAGTTCATGGTTGACCATGTCAAAGGCTTTTGATAGGTCAAGAAAGAGGGCAGAGGATATCTTGTTATCATTCCTATTTTGGTTTATGGCATTTGTAAAGGAAAGGAGGGCAGATGTGGTACTGTGATGTGGCCTGAAACCATGTTGGGAGTTGGATAGTAAGTTGTTTTTGTATTAGGTATTGCATTAGTTGCTTATGAACGCATTTTTCCATTATTTTGGCTAATGGGGAAAGAATGGCAATTGGCCCTATAGTTGGATAATTCTGTGGAATTTCCACCTTTATGAAGTGGGATGACATGGGATATCTTCCATAGGGAGGGGATAGTACCTTCGGACAAGGTTCTATTTATTAGTATAGTTATAGGGTATGCAATGGCTTCTGCAGCTATTTGTAAGTACTCTGCGGGGAGGAGGTCAGCAGAGAGGGTAGTAGGTTTTAGTTTTTTTAACAATGTCTTGATATAGGTGATGGAGATGGGTTGGAAACTAAATTGGGGATGGTTTCTAGTGGGATTGGAGCTGGTGTTTGGATTTATTGGGGTTAGTTGATTTGCTAGCGATTGTATGGTTTCGGTGAAATAGCTATTAAAGGCGTCGGCTGTGCTCTCTGGGGATCTGTTTGTGAGGTTGGCAGGGGTTGGGGTGGTAGACTGTCCTGGATGAAGGATCTGATTTATGCTTGCCCAGAACTTTTGAAGGTTGTTATGATGTTTGTTTAGTAGATTCTGGTAGTAGCTTTTTTATCTAGTATGATTGATTTTTTTTTGTTTCATTTCTGAGTTGCCGGTATTTTAAGTGGTCAAGTGGGGTTTTTGTTGAGTGCCAGCAGGCCCAGGCTTTGTTTCTAATTTTGATTTTTGACTTGGTCTCCCTTGTTAGCCATGGTGCTGGGTTAGATTTAGTTTTTATCGTACGTACTGGAGCATGGGAGTCAAGGATGCTTATGAAGTTGTTATTGAAATTTGCTATGGCCTCTTCTAATGGTTGCTTTTTTAGTTTAGACCAGTCAGCTGCCTTTAGTTCATTTAAGAAAGTTGCAGGGTTAAAATTCTTCTTGTTTCTGAGTGTTTTGTATTTGATTTGGTGGGGGGTCCCTGCCTTGTGTTTTATGATATAGGTCAGCAGATGATCACTGAGGTCATTAGGGAGAGTACCGGTTGTGTATAGTGGGCTAGGTTATTGACTAATATCCAATCTAGGATACTTTCCCTACTGGTTGGTTTATGGATCCTGGTGGGGGAGGTAATGGTCTGCTTATACCCGAATAAGTTTATAGGTGTGGTGGGGGGTATGGTTGAGCATGAATGCCAGTCTATATTAAAGTCACCAAGAATTATGGTTTCTTGGGGGTAGGTAGTGTTTAGCCAGTAAAGGATTTCTTCTAGAGTAGTTATATTGTTACCTGGTGGTATATAAGCACAGATGATGTACAGGTATTTATTGTAGCTAGTTTGTAGTTTGGTTATAAGGAGTTCTGCATTATTGAATTGGGGTGGGTTTACTGATCCTCTATGAACAGTTAGTGTATTTTTGTATAAAACTGCTATCCCGCCTCCTTTCTTTGTGGCCCTGTCAAGTCGATGTATATTATAGCCTGGTGGTATTATTTCATTATCAGTAGTAGTAGGTTTAAGCCAGGTTTCTGTAAGACGCATGATATCTGGAGAGTGGGTTGCTAAGAGGGCATGTAGGTTGGGGATTTTATTATTAATACTTCTGATATTTAGGTGAAATGCTAGAAGGGAGTTAGTGGGAGTATTTGTGGTAGTGGAGTGTAGGTTGTTGTGTGTATATGGGCCAGGGTTGGGATGAATGTCCCCATGTAGTGTAAGGTTATGGTGACAGGATATTCTTAGTTTTAGGAACTTGTTAAGTAGTTTTATATAGTCTTTGTCTTTGGGTTTACATTTTGTGATTTTGTGTGGGTGATAGTTTGTATGGGACTGTATACTTGGTGAGTGGAGGATGGGTAGATGTTTAAACTTGAGTGAAGAATCATGTGTGGCTGTTTGAGCTTTTGGGTGTTGGTTTTGCAGTAAGTCAATTTGCTCGTAAGCAGTGAGGTGATGTAATAAGAATAGTATTGGGAGTAGGGTAATTAGCATTTTTTTGTTTGCATTATTTGGTAGGTGTTTGGGAGTATTCAGGGTTAATTACGCTTACAGGGCTTGAAGGATGGTGCTAGAGTAAGATTGTATTGAGAGGGCAGGATGTTTGAAGATGTGGGAAGCAGAGATTGGTATTTGGAATATGGGGAGTGGCTAGAGTAGTATAAATTTAGTGGTACTGGTGGCGGGTGGGAATTGGGGGCAGAGAGGGGAGCGTAGCAGGGCTAATACAGAGACAAGTTTCAAGCTTCTGTAGGAATTTAGTTTGTAGTATTCTCTTTGACTATGGAGCTCACTTTTTAACGTTTTACATTAAAAGTTCCAATTTATTACTTGGTATTTCCTTTACTTTTGATTTAACCAAATTAGCTGATTTCAGGGTTTTCAATATTGTTTTTTGAAGAAATAACACAGATTGCCCTGAGTTTCTACAGGTATGCTCCTTACTTTAAAGTGTTACGTAGTTGCTATAGGCTTAGTTTCACAGTTGGTTTCCATATGAAACTTAGTAATGCTAGGGATTCCGCTAGTCTGTAGTTGGGGACACCTCCAGTGCTATAGACCCAGGGCTTTAATTCAATAATATTTGCAACACAATATTAACCTTATTAGTAGGATGGTTGAGGGCAGAGCAGCAATTATTTTAGTGTTCTAGCTGCCGTGGAGATTCTTTCTTATATTTCAGTCTTTTCAGATTTCTAAGTTGTGGGGAGGGGTGTAGCACCTAGTTAAGAAAATGTTATTAGTGTCAGTTAACTTAGCCTTAAAACATACAGCAGTTTACAGTCAAACTGGCCTTAAAACATACAGCATTTTGCAGTCAAATAGGTTCAATTTACTCAGCGACTAACTTCTAAGTCGTTTCAGTGCTGTTATACAGTTAGCAGATTCAGGCTTGTATAAAGTAGTATAATTTCAGCTCAAACTAGTTCCATACACTCTGCACCTATCTCAGTGGAATAGTCGCGGTGGTATACGGCTCTCGTTCGTAGCACAAAGCATTAATAGAAAACAAACCGCATTAATGTTTTTCATGCATTTCTCCATTGTGTACATGTTTTATTTCTTTATAAGAACAGTCATTCTCTCTGACGTGACATAAATTGCTCAATTCCTGCCTTTATTAAACCTGACTCCTCCACTTCCTGGACATTATTCTACATGTGTTGTTGCCATACATTTCATTTATTACTGTGTAAAATGTGCTCCTTCCCTTTTCTAAAGATCCCAGTTCCAGTTCTTTTATCTGTTTTTAACAGTGTTTAATACTTTTAATTACAGTTGGTTTAAATTTTGCTTTCTATTTTGTAGTAATAACTTTTTTTGGCAGCCAGTAGCATTAAACTTAGAAAGGCCTTATGACTATGCAATTCAGATCCTGTGTCCCACTCAAAAGAATCCATTTCTATAGTTACAGACATCTGCTTCTCCAGTATTTCTAATTTGAGTATTCTGTAGGGAAGTTTTAAAGTCTGCAAACTTGTTGGACTTAAAAAATATGAAGCCCTTCTATAGATCACTGTTGCACTATTCCAGTACTTATGGGTTACCTTGCCAAGGGTAACCTGATGTCTAGTTGGCGTACCAAAGCCAAAAATCTTCAAGATGCACAGTGCATATGACCTTAGCCTGCAGTTATAGATTAGCGAACGTATGAGTGTGCAGTCCCTAGACTATCTTATTACCAATCTGAATGCAGAAGCTTGCTGCTGCTTGAGTTTAACGTCATTGTGCCAGTACCACTTCCATGGTTGGATAAGTACGCCATTGAGGAACCTTCTTTTTTCTAAAGATTTGTACATGTCAGCTAAGAGAGGGGAATGGGACTGTGGAAGGTAAATTCCCCTACAAAGACCAAGTCTCAGTTTTTATTTTGCTTAATGGCTTGGCAAGATTACCATAGTTGTAAGATTGTTTGTACGTCCCTAAAACTCTTAGAACCATGTTAGGTTCCCTGAATACCTATTTGTAGACCCAGTTTCTGAATGCTTAGTGAATAGCAAGATGCTGTAACCTTCGGCCTCGGACATCCCACTTGCACCCATGAAGTAGTACTGAAGGTTGAAACCTGATACTTCAGCTGCCCACTCTGACTCTGATATCCCTGCTGAGATACCTCGGATATTAGTTTGTGAAGAGGTCCTTTGGTCCATTATCGACATCTGCAAAGGTTCCACACAGTGTCACTTTATTAAGACAGATGTCCTGTCAAAAAAAAAGTAAAAGACCAAACACATTTCTCCTCCGTGGATGCCCCTTGAGAAGGAATAGCTGGATTTTTCCCAGGACTTGTACAAGCTCTCTTATCCTTGAAGCCTCATCCTTTTCTCTGTGCTCTATTCTCCTTCACCTGCCCCCCTTTGAAAAGGCAGCGAGAGTCCTCTTCTGAGAAGTAAGAGTAATCAGATTCAGATGACGACTTACTAGCTTATTTCTCCCAAATACATTGTCCAGGACAGTTAGCCTCAGATGATGATTCATTGTAGCCAGATTCCACACCTTTGGTGAAACTGTCATGAGGATGAAGCAACTCTTTGAGTGGGACACAAACATACAAAAAAGATACTATGAATTAGTAGATGTAGGGGGCCCTAAGCCCACAGCTGTTCTGCCTCTTCTGGAAGCCACCTTTGATTCTTTTGCCTCCACATCTACAAACCGACTCACAGTTGGTGGCACCCAAGAAACTAGATAGGATCTACAAGGGTCACAGAAGAAATAAAATTGCTTCACAGAATCCTGTAGCAAATCCCTCAGTTTTTCCTCTCAATACAGATAAGCACACCAGACTTCCTCCTACATCCAATGTGTTTCCATCTGATAGAAAAGTATGACCAGGTATGAATGTGACTTTTGTGTATGCATCTGCTACCCTGGTATTTAGAACCCTAAACTACCAAACACGGATGAGCAAGTATGTATTATCTTTTCTGGAAGACCTGAATAAGACATTTGCTTATTTTGAGGATTCTGGACCCAAATCCCAGCCTGTCTCTATGTTCAACAATACCACCAAGTAGTGAACACTTCATTACATGCAGCTACAGTGCTGCAGAGGCGTCCTCCATGGCTGTGGTCATGAGTTTGGTAATTTGCAGGTTTGCTTGGCTTTACCTTCAGTCTTTCCCTGAAGATGTCAAGGCCAAGCTGGTGAACTCCCATCATCATAGGAACTGTTTTTTAGCCCTTCTGCAGCTGAACTCTACAAAACCCTACAGGAAAAAGGCAAAATCCTGCAGAATTTCAAACAGATTTTTTCTTACGTCAGTCCTTTGGTTCCTCAGCATCTTTTTAGAAGTTCCATCTTTCAAAATGCTGTCTCTTTATCTTTAGACCTTACTTCCCTTAATCCTTCCTGAGGCTTTCCTTTTCACCCTGGACCTTAAGGATGCATACCAACACATCCCTTTACATCCTGCCTGCAGGAATTTCCTCAGGTTGTCAGTCACTTCCTTACACTTCCAGTCGTCTGCTTTCCCTTTGGATTGTCTCCAGCTTCCAGTCTTCACAAAGTGCCTAGCTCTGGCTATTGGCTTTTGCAAAACCCAAGGGATACAAATTTTCCCCACTTGGATGACCACCCAGTCTAGGCCTCATCTCAGAAAACTCTGCTGTTACATCTGAACTTCACTATATCTGTAACAGAAAGACTGGGATTCACTTTTAACCTCATGAAGTCTTCTCTGACGCAGTTTCAAGATGTAGTCTTCCTAGGTAGCAGACTGAATACCTTGTCAATGACCACCTTTCCTCTCTCATTAAAAAGATGTTCTTCTGGATGTTCGTGTTACACTGCTGCAGTCATTACACTTGGGTTATCCTGCCGGCAGGCGGTCCCGCAGTCGGCCAGAGTTCCAAAGTCTTGGTCCGGCGTCAGTTACTGTCGCTTCTTCCCTGACGTCAGTACGCCAGGGGTATATAAGATGCATCTGACGCCATTTTCTTCAGTCTTTCTTGCTGTGCGGTGCCCGAAGCAGAAGCAGTTCGCAAGTGCCGGTCGGCCGACTCCTGAGATTTTCGAAGTCGAATTTCAGATCCGAAGTCTTCAGTAAAGCTAAGTACCCCGTTGGGGAAACTTTTTTCTTGCCTCAGACCGATGTCAGAAAAAGTTAATAAATGTATTTCTTGTGGGAAGCAAATACCTCATAAGGACTTCCACTCTTACTGTATTCCATGTCTAGGCCCTGATCACGACGTCACTAGTTGTCGGTTTTGTGCTAGATTTAACAAACGCACTATAAAAAGAAGTTTTGATTTTGCTTTGCACTACTTTGGCCGAAGGTTCAATTATACTATGCCGTCGGATCAACCGAAGACCGCAGTTTCGAAAAAACGCAAAGACAAGGATAAAGACAGGCATCCGAGGTCCAAAACTGACGACAAAACGTCTTCTAGGCCAGTCGCCGGTTCTCAGTGAGGCGCTTTCGCAGCCCCTGACAACCCGCTACCTCAGAGCCACAGGCCGCCTCTGACTCCCACGTGGAGACAACTAGGCCTCTGGAAACTCAAGGTATTGGGCCTACAGAAACTAATCCCTCAGATGGGTCTGGAGCCGCTGAGCAGTCATCGGCTTCTGAGGGTGTTTTCAGACCTTCACAACTTAACATTAAAGCAACAGCCAAGACAAAAACACCATTAAAGACAAAGAAGCAAGTACAGCATTCTCCTGGACAGTCCTCCATGCCTAAGAAACAGATGCTTAAAATGGCCAAAGACCTAATTACTCTAATCAGGGGTTCCCATCCCCCTCCTGAGAAAAGGCCTAGGCAGGATACAGACTATGATTCCTCTGATCAGGTTTCCATTTCCTCTGATTCCTCTTCAGACCAGGGATACTCCATACCCCCCCCCCCCCTATGAGGATTCTGATGCTGAAGAATCTATCCCTTCAGCCTTTCCTCCTGAGGATTATTCTTTTGGGGAAACTTTACATACCATGAGGGAGCATTTCCATTGGGAAAGTCAGGATTATTCAGAATCCAAGAAAAGGCTCAGGGATTTCCTTTTACTGCCTCAGCACAGGCCCCTGGCTATTCCGCCTGTACTAGATATTGTAGATGTGTTCTCTGAATCCAGCTTATCTCCTGATTCTTTGCCCCCTGCACCAGCCAAGCCAGATAGGTATTATAGAGTCCCTGACTCTCACAAGTTTCTTTATAAAAAACCCTTCTGCTGATCCAGAAACTATTTCCCAGGGTCCAAAAGGGGTTAAGGCTTCTATTGCAAAAGATCCAGTACCCTCTGACAGAGATTCCAGAGCTTTGGATAGATGGGGGAAGAAAGTTTACACTTCTGCAACTTTAGCAGTAAGAGCTTTAAATTGCCAGTTTCACATGCTTAAGTACGAACAATATTTAACGGCTCAGTTAAAACAGACAATGCTTGCTAGCTCAGAAGCTCCTGATTGTAAAGAAATGCAGGATTTATTGCATGCAGTTGAACAGGTGGGAAAACATACTCTGCAATGTGGTTTTGATTCTTTAGAGGCCTCTTGTAGAGCCTCAGTTACAGGTTCTGTGATTCGAAGACATGCTTGGTTAAAAGAACAGAGTTTACCTGATCATGTTAAGGCAAAATTATTGGATGCTCCTTTACAGCATGATACCTTGTTTGGTGTTATGGCAGAAGAGGTGTTAAAATGGAAGATAAAGCTAAATCTATGCAAACAGTCAAGGATTTCTTACAGGTACAGCCACCTCGATTTAGCCGAAATTGGCCAACAAAGAATTGGTACTTTCCAGTGTCAGACAGGCCACAGAGAGGCAGATACAGACGCCCAAGAGGCAGATCTCAACCCCAAGGCTTTAACAGACAACGACAGTGGGGCACCTCAACCCCAAAAGGAGGTGAGGACAAGTCTCAACCTTACAGGAAACAGTCCCAATGACTTCCCCCTTCGTACGCCAAGCACTTCCCTTTTGGCAGCCCCCTTAGGGGGAAAACTAGCACTGTTTTCTCAAAACTGGCAAACAATCACCCAAGACAAATGGGTTCTGAATATTGTGTCTCAAGGTTACAGGTTCCACTTTCATACTTTACCAAGGCTAAAAGGAATGCCAGACCTGCCACAGAATCAATGGGCAGAGGCACAAAAACAAATTTCAGCCCTCATGGACATGAGAGCTATTCAAAAAGTACCACAACAGGAACAAGGACAAGGATTTTACTCAAGACTCTTCCTGGTCCCCAGGAAGGACAAGGCCTGGAGGCCCATACTAGACCTTTCAATTCTAAATACTTACCTGGATATTCCGAAATTCAAAATGTTGACATTACAACAGCTTCTACCCATGCTGGGCAAGAAGGCTTGGCTTGTTACTCTAGACCTCAGAGGCATACCTGCATGTCCCTATCAGACAAAATTGCAGAAGATACCTCAGATTCAAAGCTGGTACAATGCACTACCAATTCTCTGCACTGCCCTTTGTCTTATCTACTGCGCCCAGGGTCTTTACAAAGTGCCTGGCACCAGTAATTGCATTTTGCAGACAAAAAGGAATTCAAATATATCCATACCTCGACGACTGCCTCATTCAAGCAGAGACAAAGGACATTCTTCTACAGCATCTGGCGTTTATAAAAAGGTTGCTAATTTCTCTAGGGTACACAGTAAACGAAAAGAAGTCAAAACTAGTGCCCTCACAACAGATTACATTCCTGGGTGCCAGCTTAAATACAACGGGCCAGATGGCTTATCTCACGCCAGACAAACAAATTCAGTTAACTCAATATTTTCAATTACTGGCAAAAAAGTCCCATCTCCCTGCAAGAATAATTCTGCAGGCCCTGGGATTCATGGCATCCTGCATACTACTAATACCATATGCCAGACTGCATATGAGGAAATTACAATGGTACCTAAAAAGTGTTTGGACTCAACACTCTCACAGTTTTGAAGCAGTAATACTAATGATTCCCTGCCTACAACAGGAGTTTCGATGGTGGGCACAGGCATGTCACCTAAACAAGGGTCAGCCTTTTACCCTACCCACAGCCAGGCAGACTCTAACAACAGATGCTTCGGATTACGCCTGGGGAGCACACATGGCAGGAAAATGCATTCAGGGCAAGTGGACCACAGACCAGATGCATCTTCACATCAATCAAAAAGAGATGCTGGCTGTTCAAAATGCCCTAACAGCTTTCAAGGACCTTCTGCATCCAGGACAATTATTATTAAAGACAGACAACACCACAGTAATGTGGTACATAAACAAGCAAGGGGGCACTCATTCTTATCCCCTATGCAGACAAGCCATGACGTTGTGGAACACAGCTCTAACGTATCAAGTTCATCTGCAAGCACAATTCCTGCCAGGAAAGAAAAATACTCTGGCAGATGATCTAAGCAGAGATGTCATGGACCCTCACGAATGGAAATTGAATCAATAAATCTTCAGCATGGTAACGCAAAAATGGGGATGCCCAGACATAGATCTTTTTGCTTCCCCACTGAATTGCCAACTACAAAAATTCTGCATAAGGACTTATCACACACAAGCATGGAAAGTGGATGCTGTCTCGTTCAGCTGGAAAAGCCTAGAAGTTTATGCCTTCCCACCACTGCCTCTCCTTTCAAAGGTACTCCTAAAAGCCAGACAAGAAAAACCACAGATGATCCTGATTGCTCCAGACTGGCCACACCAGCACTGGTACCCAATCTTAAAGAACTTAACTCAAGGCCCACCATGGATTTTACCTCAAATTCCACACCTTCTGACTCAACAAAACAATCAGATCCTGCATGGCTAGCTCAAAACCCTAAACCTGGCTGCATGGCAGATTCATTAGTCAAACAGGCAACACCTCTCTCTAAAGCTGTTATGGATGTCATTTTGGAGGCCAGGAGGCTTGGCACCAGGAAAGCTTACTCAGAAAAATGGAAGACATTCTGCGCCTGGAACCCGGCTCAAAGCCTTGACCCTCTTGTCCCAAGCATTCCTCAGATTTTACAATACCTAACTGAGATGCTGGACAAAGGCCTATCCTCATCAATTAAGATCCATGCCTCTGCCATTTCAGCACATTACAACACGGATCCTAATTTATTCTCTCATTCCTTGCTAAAGCAGTACCTCAGAGGGGCTAAAAACATAAGACCGCCCCGGAGAGCACCAACACCAACTTGAGACCTCAATTTTGTTTTGGAAAAACTGACCCTGCCACCTTTTGAGCCAGCCAATACAGCCGATCTAAAATTTTTATCATGGAAAACAGCTCTGCTCCTGGCAGTAACTTCAGCACGAAGAGTCTCGGAGCTACAGGCATTAATGGCAGTAGAACCTTTTATAATTTTTCATCAGGACAGGGTTTCTTTAAGGACAAACCCTACCTTTATGCTAAAGGTGATATCTAGTGTGGCTCTTAACCAAACCATCCATTTGCCAACTTTTTATCCAAACCCCCAGAATAAAGGGGAGAAACTTCTGCACTCTTTGGACATACACAGGCAGCTACGCTTCTACTTGGGCAAAACAAAAGCTTTCAGGAAAACTGAGCAACTGTTTGTAGCATATGCTGCAGGATCACAGGGCAAGGCTATCTCAAAGCAGACTATATCCAAATGGATAGGACACTGTATTCGTTACTGCTACACACGGCATGGAAAATCAGTCCCTAATAACATTAGGCCACATTCCACCAGGGCAACAGCCATGTCAACAGCCTTTCTCAGAGGAGTACCTACCAAGGAAATTTTGAAGGCTGCAACTTGGAGTTCAGTGCACACCTTTACCAAGCATTACCACTTGCCTCTGTACTCTAAATCCAGAGCAGGATTTGCCACTGCAGTTCTGCAGGGCCTCATAGCCAATCCTAACTCTTTATAGACCAGCCACCCAACCTTAGCTTTGGGATTCTACCCAAGTGTAATGACTGCAGCAGTGTAACATGATGAACATAGTACAGTTTTGTACCGACCATAAATGTAGATGTTCGAGTGTTCACACTGCTGCAGTCCAGGTTACCCTCCCTCCATCCCCTCTGAAATAGCTGGACTTATCTACACCTTTCTATCCTATACAACCTTTGTGGTGTATTTGCTTGTAACTGAAGGTATTGTTTTTATTTTATATGTATATTTTTTATTAGCAATATGTATTGCCTACCTACTTGGGGGCACCTGACATCTGGGGCAAGAAAAACTGAAGAAAATGGTGTCGGATGCATGTTATATACCCCTGGCGCACTGACGTCAGGGAAGAAGCGACAGCAACCAACGCCGGACCAAGACTTTGGAACTCTGGCCGACTGCAGGACTGCCTGCTGGCAGGATAACCCAACTGTAATGACTGCAGCAGTGTGAACATTCGAACATCTACATTTATGGTAGGTGCAAAACTGTACTTTATCTGTTTCAGTATTAAAGCCAAAAAATGGTACAGTTTGGAAACCATGTAAACAAAGGAAAAAATGCACTGGAATGGGGGCAACAGATGGAGAAAATAACGCCTTTTATTAGTAAAAACAAAAGTATTAAGCGCTTTCGTCCCTACAAGCTGGGACTCCATCAAAATACAACATAGTACACCACAAACAAATTAAATAGCCCTCCAATACTTGTAATAGGCCGTTTGAAAAACCAATGACTTTCCTTAAAAAAAAAACAAAGAAACACCCATTTAAAAATGAAGATAAAGAAAAAAATTAAATGTTAAGGTACTTTTCAGTTAAACCCCTACCACACGTTTTCGGTCCCAGATTGGCATGTCTCGCCTTAGGACCGTGCTTTTTCACAGACCTTGCAGTCTGACCCTACCTTCTCATGTGGTGTTGGGGATCACAGTTTTTTGAAGGGGGTATCAGGGATGACACTGACCTATATCGAGAACAAGGAATCACCCGTGGGTACTTTTCCATTAAACCCCTACTCCTTGTGGTAGAGAAGAAGGTCTGTCTAAACGCAAGGAAGAAAAGAGGTGGCAGTATGTGGGGGTTGAGTGAGGATTGTTCACCTGCTGTTACACTCTCAGGACAGTTGATACTGCAGGAGGGTGCAGACGACTGATTTACTAGGATTCCGAGGTTGGTTGCTGTGAAACTTATGTTTTGGACAGCTCTTGCTGTAATTTTTTCCTCCCCTATAAACTAACTCTTGGCCCCTTTCTCGCTTCATGTGTGTAACTTGTTCATCTAAACTTGTAGATAGGAAATTCTAAAGTCATGCAATGTTGTGAAAGAATTGATCAAACCAGGTAAACATTTTGTATATCTGTTTATGGGGGCCGGAGTGGTAGCTCCCAACTGTATATTTTTTGGATCCAGTGTTGTATCGCAGCTTTTATGATCCGAGAGCAGTTTCTGTAGAGTTGGTCTTACTTCATGTGTGTAGCCTTACACAACAGTTTTGTATTTCACGGAAAGATTACTGTTTTCTTTGCCCCGCAGATAGGGAGTTTTGAACTGTTGAGGCTTTCTCCCCAGAAATCGGGGGCTACACCACACTGCCAATGGATGGCTGAGCGAATTCAGTCGATGGTTCTGAAGGATCGGCACAATTTCATGAGGAATAAGGCAAGATATAGCGATCTGGAACTGAAAATGCGTAGTAGGGGTTTAACTGAAAAGTACCAATGTTAATGTAAAGAACATTTTTGTATACTAATATAAAAACATATCAAAAATAAATTACCAAATGAACAAATATATACATTTATATAAAAATGTATAATACTACAATCTTCCAGCTTTTTCCTGCAACATAGCGGCGATGGAAACCTCGGGGGAATATGGCAGCCAATCTTATTTGCCACTGAGTTTCCTTTTTATTTAAATAAGTTTTCCAGTTCCCCCCCCCCCCCGATCAATTTTATTGTATTCCATTATACCAAAGGTGAATTTAATGAACCCTTTATACACCAGAAATGTTTGTATAAGGCATTATTCTCCTTTTGATTGATGGTTTCATATAGATGTCCATATATCTTAGTCCTCAATGAGTTGGGAGGGTGGCTTAATGGCTAAGATGTTTGCCTTCCAAACACAAGGTTTAGGGTTTGAGTTTCACAAGGGTAATTGGCTAGGCTTAAAATGGCTCGCAAGGGCAGTTAGCTTAGTACTTAATTATGAACCTACGTTCTGTTTTTCCTACATAGTAACAATCACATTCTCCACACTGGGCCAGCTGTACTACTTTTTTAGTGGCACAATTCCCAAGTATTGTTTCCACTTGTTTGTTAATCTACATACACTGATTACAACTCCCACAAGGTCTAGTACCCCTCCCATAATAATCCTCATTGGTCTCAATTTTGAGCTCCAAAAGCCTTTTAAAGTTAGCACCTGTTTTTGTTGATAAGAAACGACTCATTGCCCAAAATATTAATTTCTGGATTCACTCTATAAATGTTCCAGTTCTTCCTAAGTGCATTTTTTATTTCACCAAAAAGATGGCTATATTGTAATACACAAGCTTTCTCAAACTTCTGGGAATTGTTCATAGTCACAGTAGAATCTGTGCTTAAGTCTCCACCCAACAGGGGCTTGTGTACATCACCCCACTTGGTATAAACTTCCTCAAGAATCTGTTCGACTAAATTTTTGGGGTATCATCTTTCACAAAACATGTTTCCTATTATATCCAATTCATTCCTAACATCTTCGAAATGGGAGGTCATTCTAGCCACACAAATGGCTTGGCCTTTCACTAGGCTCTCTTTCTGCTATATAGGGTGGTTATTAAAGAAATGTAAATAAGAATTACAAAAAGTCTGCTTACAGTAAATGTTGGACTTAAAACCTTCACCCAAATGGGATATCGTGACGTCTAAGTAATTAATTTTAGAAACATCAAAATTTTGGGTAAATTCCAAATACTGGGTGGTACTGTTCTGCAATACTGCACAAAAATCAGAATCTCCTTTCTAGGACCTTGCCGTAGAATAAACAGGTCATCCAGAAATTTTGTGTAAAGTTGTACATTCTTCCAATAGGGGCAATTAAACAAAAACCTGTTTTCCCAGCCAAGAAGTACAACATTAACATATACAGGGGCTGCACCCCTGACCTGTTGAAAGTATTCCCCTTCGAAATGCACAAAATTGTTCTCTAAAATCAGTCATAAGTTCATATATAAAGGTAATCTGGTTGTGGGATAAACTGGAATACAACAGCAAGGTTTCCTCAAGCAGTTCTACCCCTTCATCTCTATCACAGAAAAAATATCCTGAATATCAGTTGTTAGAAATGATAAATCTTTGTTCCATAAGTCACTCTTTAAATGACCAAGAAAATCCCAGGAGTCCCTGACCAAGTGTGGGGTATTTTCAACCAGAGGTCTGACCCATAAATCAACTAAAACAGCCAGCGGATGAGTTTTAGCCCTGCTGGCTACAACAATGGACTTAAAAGAGGGGGTCCTCTAGGGGTCCTCTTTTGTGCATCATGGGAATGCCAAAGATGAAGGGAATGGTACGATATTTATTATATAGGAACTCCTAGGTCTCCACACTAATCCTTTGGTTTAACACATATTCGTCTAAGTAGGAATCAATTCTAAAATAAGCTATATTGATCTAGTTCTTGGAGACAGGTTTAAAAGTCCTTTCATCAAATAGAATTCCCTGCATAACATTGGAATAATCAACAGAATTAAATATCACAGTTACCACCCCCCTTATCCGGGGTCATAACACATATATTGGAATCGTGCTTCAGTTCTTGTAATAACAAGGTCTCATCCCTGGTGAGGTTCCATACATCTTTTTGTTCCTATGGTGGATACTGTAAATATCCTCCATCACAACCATCTCATATATGCGCAATAAAGGGTGAAGGGGGGGGGGGGTTAAAAGTATTTTTTCTTTTGGGCACTTGATAAACATTATCCAATCCATGGGACACATGTTCCCTTTGACCAGAAAACATAATACTAATAATTAGTTTCCTCAGATATCGCTTCAATTCTAGAATATTATCTGCTACGTCTGCCTTTCTCTTTGGTATAAATTTCAAACCTTTGGAACATAAACTAGTATAATTTTCAGTTAGTTCTGTCAGAGTAATTATAAATGGTAAAACCATTAAGGGAGTTTATTGTCTTCTCTAGTTGCCCCTCCCCCTGTAGGGATTCCTATTTTGATTCTGAGGAAAATAATTCACATGGTATTGCCCTTTCTCCGTATATCTGCTTGCCAGCCTTTGAGCATCTCAGCAATTGAAAATCCTGTTCTACTTCATTAGTAGGGGAGTTATTATAATTACCTCCATAATGGGGTTCATTATAGTTACTCACATTTTCTCTTACCACATCACTATAACTGTATTCATTCCCACTGTTTCCTTTATATGGAACATTAGCCAACTGTGGAAGTGCGTATGCTACTTTGTTGCTATACTGTTTCATATCCCTTTCTAATTTGCGTTTCTTTTTGAGAAATAAGGAATAACTCCTTTTTTCCACTTTCTCCAAGACCTTACAATATAGACCTTGATATTTTGTAAACAAAAGATCCTTCTGTATTCTATTGTCCAAACTTGCTCCTTCTTCGTTAAGATGATCCTCTTGTTTCTCATAGTAATATAAATTATTTTTAGAAGAATTCCAAACCACAACTATCAAAAAGAGCTGACAAAAGCATTAACAGCACTATCATTGTACATTACCCCAAATGGAAGTTTGTACAATGTTAAGCCTTTGGGTATACCACTAAGGGAAATACGTTCTTTGAAATATGCAGTGTCAATTTGAACAGCTTTAAACTTTTAAAATCGATCGGCTGGGGGGCGGGGGGGGGTGTAACTGAAAAAATTATTTAAGGAAAAAAGGAAACTCTGTGGTAATTGAGGTTGGCCATTTTCCCCCCAGATTTGGGGAGGAAACTTGGCACCGTAAAATCCACTGCCAGTCATTAGCGGACTGGAGTTCCGCTGTGGTGACCCCTAACCGGGAAAAGCCGGAAGACTTTTAATTGTTTTTTCAATGAGCCTGTTAATGAGTATTGGAGTTCTCTTTACCTTGTTTGTGCTGGTAGTATGTTGTATTCTGATGATGTCCCAGCTTGTAGGGACGAAAGCGCTTTATGCTTGTTTTTACTAATAAAGGCTTTTTTTTCCATCTATTACCCCCATTCCAGTGTGTGTTTTTTTTCATGTTTATCTGTTTCATTATTCTTAACATGAGGTAGTTTGCTACCATAGGCACTCCGATGACAGCCAATGTACAGAAGTCTTTCAGTACTGTAGGATGCATGGCACGTCACATTTAGGTTGCTTTCGTGCGTTGGCCATAAAAGTGAAGTATGCATACACCTACCACAGAACTTCTGTGCCACCAGTCAGAACACCACCTTCAAACATCGGTCTGCTGTCCAAGCCGTTAGCTGTGTTCCAGTGAATTTCTCAGATAGGTGCCCCATTGGGGAAATCTTGTTTCTTTTGCTGCTGCTTTGTTGTAGTGTTCATGTCATTCAAAAAAGGCAAATGCCAGTGTGGAGGACAAATTCCACATAAAGATGGCCATCTTCACTGTTTGTTCTGCTTAGGTCCTACCCACAACCACAAATCCTGTCCAGTTTGCCAAGCCTTTGTGCCCAAGACCCTAAGAAGACTACTTTCCTTCTTAGCCATTTACTTGGAAAAACACTGCTTAAAGTTACTAGCTAAAACCGGGATGGAGGGATCCTAGGAGCCCAAGGTTGAGTCTCGGTCACTAAGTGGAAGGCTGAAAAGCTAAGGCTTGAAGCTTCTGCTGCGGCTCTTCCTACAGATGCCTCTCCTGATGCCTATGAGAGCCCGGACATATGTGTATAGTTCCTGGTTCCAGATCATGGGTATCTGAAGTACAAAAGAGATACTACGACCTTCTGCAAGTGGAATCACCCAGCCCTTCATCCGTTTCTCTTGTATTACCCAGTTTTTTGGATGCCTTTGCTTCTGCTTCCAAGGCCTCCTGATTCACAGCCTCCTGCCCCTAACAAGCCTGATTGATTTTACAGGGTCCCCAAGGACTGTAAGTTCCTGTTTAAATATCCTTCAGCAGACCCATTGGTGATTTCTGTGGCTTCAGAAAAACCATCCAGGTTACTGCCTTCAACCTGTCTCCTTCCTTCAGATAAGGACAGCAGGATCCTGAAAAGGCTGGGTAAGAAAATGTACACTTCAGCCACCTTGGCATTTAGAAACATTAATTAACAAACACACATGACCAAATTTGCCCAATAACTTCTCTCTCAGCTCTCCCACGTCATTTCTGATCTGCTTACCTCAAAGAATAAAACCTTGCTGCATTCTTCCTTGGAGCCTCCTCGCAGGTAGCCTGCCACGCCATCAAATGCAGCTATGATGCTGCAGAGGCTTCTGCTAGGGCAGCTGCCTTTGACTGTGTCTTAAGGAGATTCTCCTGATTAAGACTTTAGCTATTACCAGAGGACATCAAATCTGAGCTTATGGATGCTCCTTTGGACAAGTCTGCATTGTTTGACCCAGCAGCTGCTAATTTATTTAAATCTCTGCAGGAAAAAGGAAAGGAATTGCAAGAATTGAAACATGTCTTTCTCTCTACAGTGGCTAAATTTCCGTGAAATTATCTAGCAAAAAAATGCTTTTGTATATATTCACTCCCGCCCTCCTCCACCTGAAACAAAAAGAGTGGTGGGAGGCCTCAGCAGTCCAGGGCTGCCCCTGCAACTCCAACTCAGAAGCGGCGCTTTCAAGACCAGCCTGTTTCAGTGTGACTGCCCAAACCACCCCACCCACATTCCGCTTTCCCATAGCCTCTCTCTGCCAGTCTGGGAAAACATAACTCAAGATTCCAGGGTTTTCTGCCATTCAAAAAGGATACTTTATGATATGGGATTCCCTGCCTTCCTTCAGGGGCAACCCTCAACCACCAAAGGAACAACTGCCTTCCTTTCCAGAGCTATTTCTAGACCTATGGAGACCAGGGACTATTCAGGAAGTTCCTCAAGACCTAAAAGGAAGGGTTTCTATTCCAGAATATTCGTAGTGCCCAGAAAGGATGGTCCTTGGAGACCTATTTTGGATCTGTCTCATTTTAATACCTTTCTGAAGGAACACACCTTCTGTATGTTAACTCTTCAGACCTTGTTCCCCCTTATTCTGCCACAAGCCCTGTTGGCCTCCTTGGCTATCAGAGATGCATACCTGCACATTACCATGCACCCCAACTGCAGGAAGTTTTTACATTTCTCTGTTGCTTCCTGGCGTTTTCAGTTGCCTGCCTCACCCTTTGGACTTTCTACTGCACCAAGGATATTTACAAAATGTCTAGTCCCTGTGATTACCTACTGCAGGCTTCAGGGCATCCATGTTTTCCCTTACTTGGCCAGTCTCCTCTTTATGACAACCTCCCCAGAGATCCTAGAGCAAAATATCCTTTTTGCCATTTCTCTTCTACAACATTTGAGATTCATCATAAACTACAAAAAAATCTGTTCTCTTCCCCTTTCAGGATCACATCTTCCTGGGATGCAGTATTCAAACAGATGTCAGGAGTCTCTCTCTCTCTCTCTCTCTCTCTCTCCTCTGAAGGCACAGGACCTCACATCCTACTTCGAAAACCTTCTGCTTCTTTACCACATTTCAGTCAGAGACTTCCTCTGGGATTTGGGATTCATGGCATCCACTATTCCAATTCTACCTTTGGCAAAACTTCATATGAGAAAAGTCCAATCTTTCCTGAAGTCAGTACGGATGCAGCATCCGCACCCTGTGGAGTTTCCAGTTCCTCTCTTCCCCTGTCTGCCGAGGGAACTACATTCATGGAACCAACGTGTCCCTCAACCCAGGACTCACCTTACACCCTCTGCCACCAGTCCAAGAGCTGTTTTCAGATGCTTTGGATGTAAGCTGGGGGCAGCAGTCAGAAGCTGGAAAGCTCAGGGGGTATGGTCCCCCTCTCAACAAAAGGAACACATCAGTGTAAGGGAGATGAGGGAACACTATGCAGGCTGGCACTCCAGGCTTGGGAGCTGCCTGGCAGTCCAATATCGGGTGGCTCTCCAGGCAGTGTACATTCCATCCAATCAAAATTGTGTGGCAGACACAATGAGCAGGTTCCTAGCACAGTTCCACGAATGGATACTTGAAAGGTATATGTTTCTGGACATTGTTCACCAGTGGGGTATACCTCATATAGATCTCTTTGCCTCCCCCATGAACAGACAACTTCCACAATTTTGTCCCAGAGTCCCACACCCTCTGGTCTGGAAGATGGATGCCCGTTCGTTGTTTTGGAAGGGGATGTTTTTGTATGCATTCCCCCCTTCTGATCATTCCAAAAGCTCTGTTCAAAATTCAGCAGAACAAACCAAAAATCTTGCTGGCGACTCCCTTTGGCCAAGACGGTATGATTCCCTCTTCTGCATTTAACCAAGGGCAATAACCACAACGTTCCTCACAGGGTGGACCTTCTCACACAAGACAAAGAAGCTTTCATCGTCCCCACTTGTCTACCCTCAAGTTGACTCTCTGGGTTATAGGGTTTTAATTCCTTTTAGACACCTGTTTTCTGAGGACGTGCTAAGGGTCCTGCAGGAGGCCAGTAAACCCAATACCAGAAAATCTTATCTGTCCAAGTGGAAGAGATTTTCACTTTGGTGTCTCTCACAAAACCAAGATCCACTGTCAGTGGAAATCCCCTTGGCTCTCTCCTATTTGTGTGAATTGCTGAATGCTGACTTTTGGCCTGTTCAGTGAAGGCCTCATATGTCAGCTATTTCTGACTGACTGCCTCTGTCCCCCCTGTAGTTAGCAGATTTGAGGCTACACAATTTCTTAGAGACGTCCTTCACATTAGACCTTCTAGAAAACCTGTCCCTTTCTCCCTGGGATCTTAATTTTTTGTGCTCGAGAAGCTGACTCTTGCCTCTTATGAGCCAGCTTCATCAGCATCCCTGCAACAGTGCTCCTGGAAAACTGTACTTCTCTTAGCTATAACTTCAGCCAGACATATGTCTGAGCTCCAGGCCCTAATGGCCTTTCCTTCCTTTTTGGTTTTCCATAAAGACAGGGTGTCCTTGCATGCCAACCCTTCTTTTATGCCCAAAGTAGTCAAATAATTTGTTACTCAACCAATCCGTTTATCTACATGCCTTTCCTTCTCCACAAAGTTCTAGTGAGAAGGTGTTGCACACCCTTAATGTGCATAGGCAACTTAGATTTTACTTAGTCAAGACCAAATATGTTAGGAAATCAAACCAACTTTGTCTCCGATCATCCCAGGGCTCTGGGATTGCCCGTTTCCAAGCAGACTGTTTCTACTTGGATTTCTAAGACTATTTCCTTCAATTATGTGAAGTGTGGTGCTTTGCTTCATCTGTAAAGGCCCATTACACTAGGGCTGTAGCGTCATCGGGTGCTTTCTTCAAGGGATTAGACACTAGTTCTATTCTTCAAGTGGCTACTTGGACATCTGTGCATACCTTCACTAAACATTAAAATTGGATGGCTTTCTAAATCTGGGGGCAGGTTTTGTCAGAGCCATACTCCATGGCTTTCTGGAGAACTCAATTGCTTCTTCCTCCACTCACTCCTTATGAGCTTTTATATTCCCCTCGTTAAGAATACTGCAACGGATGAATAGGACATAGAATAACTATGTAAAATCTTACCATAACGATAAATGTCCTCCTCTTCTATGTTGCAGTATTCCAATCCCTCCTTCCTTTCCCCTGGTGGTTTGGTTCTTTTCCTTGAATGGTCAATACCCTGTCTTCCTTAGGCTGGCTTCCCTTCTGGGGCATTCATTTCTGAGGTAGGTGCGTTCGTATGTTACTTTTATGGCCAGTGTATGAGAGTAGCCTATGTGCAGTGTACCATGTGTCTTACAGTAAAGACTTTTGTATACTGGCCCGAAGTCAGGTCGCCTACAGCAGAGATTCCTCATATTAAGAATACTGCAACAGAGAAGAAAAGGACATGTATCTTTACAGTAAGATTTTACACAACTATTTTTTCTCTGTTTGACTAGTTGCTTCCAGTCCTCTTTCTTTCTTGATGTTCATCGTGTTACCCTGCTGCAGTCATCACACTTGGGTTATCCTGTCGTCAGGCGGTCCCGCAGTCGGCCTGAATTCCAAAGTCTTGGTCCGGCGTCAGTTGCTGTTGCTTCTTCCCTGACGTCAGTGCTCCAGGGGTATATATATGATGCATCCGACGCCATTTTCTTCAGTCTTTCTTGCCGCGCGGTGCCCGAAGCAGAAGCAGTTCGCAAGTGCCGGTCGGCCGACTCCTGAGATTTTCGAAGTCGAATCTCAGATCCGAAGTCTTCAATAAAGCTAAGTACCCCATTGGGGAAACTTTTCTTGCCTCAGACCGATGTCAGAAAAAGTTAACAATTGTATTTCTTGTGGGAAGCAAATACCTCATAAGGATTTTCACTGTTATTGTATACCTTGCCTAGGCCCAGACCACGACGTCACTGGTTGTCGCTTTTGTGCTAGGTTCAATAAGCGAACTATAAAATGACGCTTTGATTTCGCACGACACTACTTTGGTAGAAAATTTAATTACACTATGCCGTCGGAGCAACCAACTACCGGCGTGCACAAAAAAACGCAAAGATAAGGACAGGCAGCCTAGAACCAAGCCAGACTCCGAGGCCTCGGCTGGGCCGGTCTCCGGTTCACCGGTTTTCAGTGAGGCACCTACGCAGCCCCTGGCTACCGCAGAATTGGAACCTGAGACCACTTTGGATCCTATGGCGGAGAGTTCTAGGCCGACGCAGCCATTTTCTTTAGCCCTACCGACGACATTGCAGAAAGAGAAGCCGGTGCTGCAGAAACACCTTCGGTTTCTGAAGGTGTCTTCAGACTGACGACGCTCACCATAAAAACATATCCTAAGCTTAAGACTCCTCTTAAACCAAAAAAGACTGCACTTCAGTCTCCAGTTCAAGGCCCCATGTCTAAGAAACAGATGCTTAAAATGGCTGTAGAATTGATCTCTCTAATCAGGGGTTCCCAACCCCCACCCGACAAAAGGCCTAGACAAGAGGAAGATTATGCCTCCTCTGATCAAGTGTCTATTTCCTCAGGCTCCTCTGAGGAACAAGATTACTCCTTTCCCCCTTATGAAGATTCTGATGCTGTAGATTCCATTCCCTCAGCTTCTCCCCCTGAAGACTACTCCTTTGGGGAAACTTTACATACTATGAGGGAACATTTTCACTGGGAAGGTCAGGACTACTCTGACTCAAAGAAAAGGCTCAGAGAGTTTTTTTTTACTCCCCCAGCACAGACCACTTGCTATCCCCCCAGTTTTAGACATTGTAGATGATGTTTACTTAGAATCTAGTTTAAATCCAGATTCTCTGCCTCCTGCTCCAGCCAAACCAGACCGATATAGAGTGCCTGACTCCCACAAATTCCTTTATAAAAGTCCTGTTGCTGACCCAGAGACTATCTCCCAGGGTCCCAAAGGGGCTAAGGCTTCTATGGCAAAAAATCCTGTATCCTCTGAAAGGGACTCTAGAGTACTAGACAGGTGGGGGAAGAAGGTTTACACCTCAGCCACTCTACCTATGAGAGCACTAAATTGTCAATTTCACATGCTAAAATACCAGCAATTTCTAATGTCTCAAATAAAACAAAAGATGAGCACACACCCTCAACAGTCTGAATTGAAGGAAATGCAGGATCTGTTGCATGCAGCTGAACAGGTGGGCAAACATACTTTACAATGTGGATTTGATTCCTTGGAAGCTTCATGTAGAGCAGCTGTTACTTGGGTCTGTTATATGTAGGCATGCTTGGTTAAAGAAACAAACTCTGCCTGATCATGTTAAAGCAAAGTTACTAGATGCTCCCTTACAGCAGGATGTCCTATTTGGAGTTAAAGCAGAAGTCGTCTTAAAGAAAATGGAGGATAAGGCAAAATATATGCAGACGGTCAAAGATTTCTTACAGGTTCAGCCCCCTCGCTTCAGCAGAAATTGGCCAACAAAAAATTGGTCCTTTCCAGCTACTGACAGACCTCAGAGGGGTAAATACAGACGTCCAGGAGGCAGAGGACAACCACAAGCCCACTACAAACCTCGACAACGGGGCACTGCAACACAGAAGGGAGGAGAAGACAGGCCCCAAACTATTAGAAGGCAAACACAATGACTTAAACCTCATCTGGCCAAGCAAAACTCTCTTGGCAGCTCCCTTGGGAGGAAAATTAGCACTTTTTCCAGACAACTGGCACATCGTCACAAAGGACAAATGGGTCCTAGACATTATTTCACAAGGATACAGATTCCATTTCCGCACCTTGCCAACGATAAGAGGAATGCCAAACCTACCACAAAATCAATGGGCAGAGGCACAAAAACAAATTACAGCTGTCATGGACATGAGAGCCATTCAACTGGTACCTACACGGGAGCAAGGCCAAGGATTTTACTCAAGACTCTTTCTAGTCCCCAGAAAGGACAATGGTTGGAGACCAATTCTGGACCTTTCAATTCTAAACACCTTCTTACAAGTACCCATATTCAAGATGCTAACACTACAGCAGCTTCTTCCCATGTTGGACAAGAAAGCGTGGCTAGTAACGTTGGACCTCAAGGAGGCATACCTGCATGTCCCTATCAGACAAAATTGCAGAAGATACCTCTGTTTCATTGCAGGTTCAACCCATTACCAATTCTCTGCACTGCCCGTTGGCTTATCCACTGCGCCCAGGGTTTTCACAAAATGCCTGGCACCAGTAATTGCATACTGCAGACAAAGAGGAATTCAAATATACCCATACCTGGATGACTGCCTCATCCAAGCAGAAAGCAAGGACATCCTCTTACAACATCTGGCTTTTGTAAAACACCTTCTAAGTTGCCTAGGGTACACAGTAAATTAAAAGAAATCAAAACTAATACCCTCACAAAATATGACATTCCTAGGTGCCAGCTTGAATACAACGGCCCAGATGGGCTTATCTGACGCCAGACAAACGACTACAACTGACTCAATATTTCAAAGCAATGGCAACAAAGACCCAACTCCCTGCAAGAAAAATTCTGCAGGCCTTGGGCTTCATGGCATCTTGCATACTACTAATACCATTTGCAAAGCTGCATATGAGGAAATTACAGTGGTACCTAAAAAGCGTATGGTCTCAACACAGCCACAGTTTGGACGCAATATCTCTCATTCCCTGCCTTCAACAAGAGTTTCTATGGTGGTCACAGGCATGTCACCTCAACAAGGGTCAGCCTTTCACCTTGCCCCCAGCCAGGCAAATTATGACAGATGCATCGGACTATGCCTGGGGGGGGGGCACACATGGCAGGACAGTGCGTTCAAGGCATATGGACTGCAGATCAAAGGAATCTGCATATCAGTCAAAAAGAAATGCTAGCTGTACAGAATGCCCTGACAGCCTTCAAGGACCTCTTGCATCCAGGACAGCTTACAATAAAGACGGACAGCACAGTAATGTGGTACATAAACAAACAAGGGGGTACACACTCCTACCCTCTATGCAGGCAAGCAATGACCTTGTGGAACACAGCACTGGCTTACCAAGTTCAGCTACAAGCTCAATTCCTGCCAGGAAAAAAGAACACATTGGCAGACGACCTCAGCAGAAACATCATGGATCCCCACGAGTGGAAACTGGATCCACAAGTATTTGCAATGATAACTCAAAAATGGGGCCACCCAGACCTAGACCTGTTTGCCAGCCCCCAAAACTATCAGCTAACAAAATTTTGTACAAGGACGCTTCACCATCAAGCTTGGAAAGTGGATGCACTCTCATTCAGTTGGAAAAACCTGACAGTATATGCCTTCCCTCCATTGCCCCTTCTCACAAAGGTGCTGCTGAAAGTCAGGAAGGAGAGACCCAGAATAATACTCATAGCCCCAAACTGGCCACGCCAGCACTGGTACCCCCTACAAAGGAATATGGCCCAGGGCCCACCTTGGATTTTACCACAAATTGCTCATTTGCTCACACAACAAGACAATCTGATTCTACACAGCCAGCTCAAAACCTTAAATTTGGCTGCATGGCAAATCCCCTAAGCAACCAGCCAGCTCCTCTTCCTCAAGCAGTTATGGATGTTATTCTGGAAGCTAGGAGGCCCAGCACCAGGAAGGCCTACTCGGACAAATGGAAAAGGTTTTGCGCCTGGAACCAAGCTAAAGGCCAAATTACCCTTCAGCCTCACATACCTCAGATTCTACAGTATTTAACTGAGATGTTGCACAAAGGACTTTCTTTTTCATCTATTAAAATCCACGCCTCAGCTATTTCAGCCCACTACAACACAGATCCACCCTTATTTTCACATCCGCTTCTAATGCAATTTCTCAGAGGGGCCAAAAACTGTAGGCCCCCCAGGAGAGCACCTACACCAATCTGGGACCTCAACTTTGTTCTGGAAAAACTTACGCTACCTCCTTTTGAACCAGCTTTCTCTGCTGACCTAAAGTTTATATCATGGAAGACTGCCCTGCTGTTAGCAATAACTTCAGCCAGAAGAGTCTGAGCTTCAGGCACTAATGGCAGTAGAGCCTTTCCTCATTTTCCATCAAGACAGAGTTTCTCTACGAACTAATCCCTCCTTTATGCCTAAGGTGGTATCCAGTGTGGCTCTAAATCAAACCATCCACTTACCCACCTTCTTTCCAAATCCACAGAACAAAGGAGAAAGACTCCTGCACTCCTTGGACATTCACAGGCAACTACGTTACTACTTGGATAAAACTAAGGTTTTCAGAAAATCTGACAAGCTCTTTGTATCTTATGCTGCAGCTTCACAAGGGAAGGCTGTATCAAAACAGACCATTTCCAAATGGATAGGACATTGCATTTGTTTTTGCTACACCCATCATGGAAAACCAGATGTTCATCGTGCTATGCTGCTGCAGTCATCACACTTGGGTTATCCTGCCGTCAGGCGGTCCCGCAGTCGGCCTGAATTCCATAGCCTTGGTCCGGCGTCGGTTGTCATCACTTCTTCCCTGACGTCAGTACGGCAGGGGTATAAAAGAGGCAGCCGACGCCATATTCTTCAGTCTTTCTTGCCGCGCGGTGCCCGAAGCAGAAGCAGTTCGCAAATGCCGGTCGGCCAGCTCCTGAGAGTTCCGAACATAATTTCAGCCGAAGTCTTCTTTAAAGCTAAGTACCCCGTTGGGGAAACTTTTCCTGCCTCAGACCGATGTCAGACAAAGTTAATAATTGTATTTCTTGTGGGAAGCAAATACCTCATAAGGATTTTCATTCTTATTGTATTCCTTGCCTAGGCCCAGACCACAACGTTTCTGGTTGTCGGTTTTGCGCTAGGTTCAATAAACGCACTATTAAGCGTCGGGCTGATACCGCCCGACATTATTTTGCCAGATAATTCAACTACATTATGTTGTCAGAACCTCCGACTACCGCTATGTTTAAAAAACGCAAGGACAAAGACCGGCAGCCTAGACCTAGACCGGATACCGAGGTCTCGGTTAGGCCTGCCGCCGGAACTTCGGTACTCAGTGAGGCGCCTACGCAGCCCCTGACTACCGCAGATTTAGAAAATACGACTACCTCTCAGTCAGAATCTACTGAGCCACTGGAGCCGGTTCCTCCTCTACTCGCGGACGCCAGCCCTGGCGGCGATCCGGAGACTATGGACAGGCCTTCGGTTTCAGAAGGCATCTTTAAACCGACGACTCTCTCCATTAAGTCTTATGCTAAGCTCCCTAAGGTTAAGAAACCGGGTCCACCGACTCCCACACAGGCCCCTATGCCTAAAAAACAGATGCTCAAAATGGCGGAGGACCTGATTACCCTTATCAGAGGTAACAAGACTCCTCCTGACAAAAGGCCTAGACTGGAGGAAGATTTACCTCCTCTTGACCAGGAATCCATTTCTTCAGCAGACTCTTGAGGAACAGGATTACTCTTTCCCTCTCTATGAAGACTCAGATGCTGAGGAGTCTATTCCCTCTGTTTCCTCCCCCTGAAGACTTCTCTTTTGGGGAAACCCTGCACACCATGAGAGAGCATTTCCACTGGGAAGGACAAGATTACTCTGACCCCAAGAAAAGACTCCGTAAGTTTCTTCTTCTACCTCAGCATAGACCCCTAACCATCCCTCCTGTTTTAGACGTTCTGGATGATGTCTACACTGAATCCAGTCTAAATCCAGATTCCTTACCTCCAGCTCCACCTAAGCCAGACAGATACTACAGAGTCCCTGACTCTCACAAGTTTTTATATAAAAGCCCTGCTGCAGACCCAGAAACCATTTCCCAGGGTCCCAAAGGGGTTAAGGCCTCTGCTGCTAAGAATCCGCTACCTGCGGAAAGAGATTCCAGGGCATAAGAAAGATGGGGGGAAAAAGTGTATACCTCTGCCACTCTGGCCATGAGGGCATTAAACTGCCAATTCCACATGATTAAATACCAGCAGTACTTGCTTACTCAGATAAAACAGAAAATGATCCCTCAAACAGATCAACTAGATTACAAAGGGATGCAAAATTTGTTGCATGCAGCAGAACAAGTGGGAAAACATACATTGCAGTGTGGTTTTGATTCTTTGGAGGCCTCATGTAGAGCAGCAGTCACAGGGTATGTAATGCGTAGACATGCTTGGCTAAAAGAGCAGACCTTACCAGAACATGTCAAAGCAAAGTTACTGGATGCTCCACTGCAAAAGGATGCGTTATTTGGTGTCAAAGCAGAGGAAGTGTTAAAGAAAATGGAAGAAAAGGCAAAATCAATGCAAACAGTTAAAGATTTCTTACAGGTACAACCTCCTCGTTTCAGCAGAAACTGGCCATCAAAAAACTGGTCCTTTCCTGCTTAAGACAGACCTCAAAGGGGCAGGTACAGACGCCCTAGGGGCAGAGGCCAACCACAAGGTACCTTCAGGCCTAGGCAATGGCAAACAACAAATCAAAGAGGGGGAGACGACAGATCTCAACCCTTCAGAAAACAAACTCAATGACTTTCCTCTTCGCCTGCCAAGCAAAATTGCCCAGGCAGCACCTCTAGGAGGAAAATTGGCTCTTTTCCCAAAAAATTGGCACATCATAACAAAGGACAAATGTGTACTGGATATTATTACCCGAGGCTACAGATTTCATTTTCACACTTTACCACAGATGAGAGGCATGCCAAATCTGCCAACAAATCAATGGGCAGAGGCACAAAAACAAATTTCAGCTCTCATGAACATGCAAACAATCCAAAAGGTACCTGGAAAGGAGCAAGGTCAAGGATTTTACTCAAGACTGTTTCTAGTACCAAGAAAGGACAAAGCCTGGAGACCCATCTTAGACCTGTCAATTCTAAACCCGTACCTGGACTTTCCCAAATTCAAAATGCTCACTCTACGGCAGCTTCTTCCCATGCTGGGCAAAGAGTCTTGGCTGGTAACGTTGGACCTCCAAGAGGCATACCTGCATATCCCTATCAGACAAGATTGCAGAATATACCTCAGATTTTTGGCAGGCACAACGCATTATCAATTCTCTGCATTGCCCTTTGGCTTATCTACTGCACCCAGAGTATTCATGAAATGCCTGGCATCAGTAATTGCATACTGCAGACAGCGAGGAATACAAATTTATCCATATCTGGATGACTGCCTGATCCAAGCGGACAGCAAAGACATCCTACAGCATCTGGCATTTGTAACAAAGTTGCTAAGTTGCCTAGGGTACACAGTAAACAAAAATAAGGCAAAACTAATACCCTCACAAGAAATAATTTTCCTGGGTGCCAGCTTCAATACAACGGCCCAGATGGCTTACCTCACGCCAGACAAGCAAAAACAACTGGCTCAGTACTTCAAAAGAATGGCAACTTCTACCCAGCTCACTGCAAGGAAATTCCTGCAGGCATTGGGGTACATGGCATCCTGCATTCAACTAATTGCATATGCAAGACTGCATATGAGAAAACTACAATGGTACCTAAAAAGTGTATGGTCCCATCACAGACAGCCTCAAAGCAAGTATAACTCTTATTCCCAGCCTTCAAAAAGAGTTTCTATGGTGGGCTCAAGCATGCCAAGCAAACAAGGGCCTCCCTTTTGTCTCACCTCCAGCAAACCAAACCTTGACAACAGATTCATCAGACTACGCCTGGGGTGCACACATGGCAGGACAATGCATACAGGGCAAATGGTCTGCAAAACAAAGGCAACTACACATCAATCAAAAGGAGATGCTAGCTGTAAAAAAATGCACTAACAGCCTTCAAGGACCTCTTGCAACCAGGACAACTTCTAATAAGGATGGACAACACCACAGTTATGTGGTACATCAACAAACAGGGAGGAACGCACTCCTACCCACTATGCAGACAGGCAGTGGACTTGTGGAACACAGCATTGACTTGCCAAGTACAACTGCAAGCACAATTCCTGCCAGGAAAAGAAAACATTTTGGCAGACATTTGACAGACCCTCACGAGTGGAGACTACACCCACAAGTATTCTCAATGATAACTCAAAGGTGGGGACCACCAGACATAGATCTGTTTGCCTCAACCAACAATTGCTAGCTACAAACATTTTGCACAAGGACTTATCATCCCCTGGCCTGGAAAGTGAATGCCCTATCATTCAGTTGGACAGCATTGTCAGTCTACGCCTTCCCACCTCTGCCTCTACTGACCCAGGTATTACTGAAAGCCAGATCAGAGAGACCACAGATGATCCTCATTGCTCCGGACTGGCCAAGTCAGCACTGGTACCCACTACTACGAAACTTGACTCGCAGTCCTCCATGGATCTTACCTCAATTCCCTCTGCTGTTAAACCAACAAAACTCTCAGATCCTTCACAGTCAATTAAGGACCTTAAGTCTAGCTGCATGGTTAATACCTTAAATTATCAAACAACACTTCTCTCAAAGGACGTCCAGAATGTCAACTTGGAGGCCAGGAGGCCCAGCACCAGAAAAACTTACTCAGACAAATGGAAAAGATTTTGTGTATGGAGCCAGGCCAGAAGCCTAAATCCTGGCATCCCAAATATCCCACACATACATCAATATCTAACTGAGATGCTACACAAAGGCCTTTCTTTCTCATCCATAAAAATCCATGCTTCAGCCATTTTAGCTCAATATGATACGGTTCCTCATATTTTCTCTCATCCTTTGCCAAGGCAGTTTCTCAGAGGGGCAAAAAATATACGACCCCCCAAAAAACCACCAACTCCAACTTGGGATCTAAATTTTGTTCTGGAAAAATTAACACTTCCTCCTTTCGATCGAGCCTTTTCAGCAGAGCTTCAATACTTGTCATTGGAAGACAGCCCTGCTGCTAGCTATCACCTCAGCACGCAGAGTCTCAGAACTGCAGGCACTTATGACAGTGGAACCTTTCATCATTTTCCATCAGGACAGAGTATCTTTACGCACCAACCCTTCCTTCATGCCAAAGGTAGTATCCAGTGTGGCTCTCAATCAGACCATACACTTGCCCACCTTTTTTTTCCAAACCCACAGAATAAAGGAGAAAGACTCCTTCACTCTTTGGACATTCACAGACAATTACGTTACTATTTGGACAAGGCAAAGGCCTTCAGAAAATCTGACCAGCTCCTGGTATCCTATGCTCCAGGCTCAGAAGGAAAGGCTATTTCAAAACAGACCATCTCCAAATGAATAGCACATTGCATCCGCTTTTGCTACTCGCACCACGGGAAAGCAGTGCCTGCTAGTATTAGGTCTCACTCTACCAGGGCTACAGCAACCTCAGCAGCCTTCCTCCAAGGCGTCCCAACAAAGGACATTCTGGAGGCAGCTACCTGGAGTTCAGTGCACACCTTCACCAAGTATTACCACCTTCCTCTATATTCAAAAACCAGAGCTGGGTTTGCCACTGCAGTTCTGCAGGGCATACTAGCTGCACCTAACCCAGTTTAGCTCCTACCACCCAACCATAGCTTTGGGACTCTACCCAAGTGTGATGACTGCAGCAGCATAGCACAATGAACATAGTACAGTTTTGTACCTACCATAAATGTAGATGTTCGAGTGGTTATGCTGCTGCAGTCCAGGTTACCCTCCCTCCATCCCCTCTACCTAACAAGGCTTTTCTTATACCTCCATGTACTTCAGCCTTGGGATGCATGCCTATATGGTGTATTTGCTTACAACTAGTACCATTGTTTTGCGCTAAGGTATGTTTTGCAAACTTCTTATTTTGCCTTCTTAGTATGGGGCACCTGACATCTGGGGCAAAAAAAAATGAAGAAAATGGCGTTGGCTGCCTCTTTTATACCCCTGCCGCACTGACGTCAGGGAAGAAGTGACGACACCCGACGCCGGACCAAGGCTTTGGAATTCAGGCCAACTGCGGGACCGCCTGACGGCAGGATAACCCAAGTGTGATGACTGCAGCAGCATAACCACTCGAACATCTACATTTATGGTAGGTACAAAACTGTACTTTCCTGCTACCATAAGGCCCCACTCTACCAGGGCAGCAGCTACATCTACAGCCTTCCTCAGGGGGGTGCCAACCAAGGATATTTTGGAAGCTGCAACTTGGAGTTCAGTACACACACACTACCACTTACCACTTTACTCTAAGACTAGAGCTGGCTTTGCCACTGCAGTTCTGCAAGGCCTTCTAGCCTCCTCTAACCCTATTTGACTCCACCTCCCATTCTTAGCTTTGGGATTCTACCCAAGTGTGATGACAACATGATGAACATAGTACAGTTTTGTACCTACCATAAATGTAGATGTTCGAGTGTATACCCTGCTGCAGTCCAGGTTACCCTCCCTCCATCCCCTCTGACCTAACTAACTAAAACTTTACAGTACCTTAAAACCTGATACTACCTTTGTGATGTATTTGCTTATAGCTGGAGGGATGTTTTGTTTGTGCTAAACATTTTAGATTGATACTATTTACTGACCACCTTTTTGAGGGCACCTGACATCTGGGGCAAGAAAAACTGAAGAAAATGGCGTCGGATGCATCATATATACCCCTGGCGCACTGACGTCAGGGAAGAAGCGACAGCAACCGACGCCGGACCAAGACTTTGGAATTCAGGCCCACTGCGGGACCGCCTGATGACAGGATAACCCAAGTGTCATTTATGGCCTAATGGTTAAGGTGTTTGCCTTACAAACACAAGGTGCAGGGTTTGAGTCTCACAAGGGATAATTGGCTAAGCTTAAAATGGCTCACAAGAGCAGTTAGCTTAGTACAAATCTATGAATCTATGAATCTATGAATCTATGAAAGTGTGATGACTGCAGCAGGGTATACACTCGAACATCTACATTTTTGGTAGGTACAAAACTGTACTTTACATCTTCAGCATTTGCTATCTCCCTCAGGAAAACTTATTTTAAAGTCTGCTATCTCTGCAAATACTTCCAAGCGAAAATCCTAAACGTTCTGGACTTCTTTGCAGAGTTGGGATCCATACATATGTCCTTCCACTGTTCCTTTGTAAATTATTTTTTTCAGTCTCTCTTCACAATCTCTTCTAAGTTTCTCTGATTCTTATACATCCGATGTGTTTTTTTCTCCAAATTCCTCAGTTTGGTGTATCTGATCCTACTGTTGTATCCAAGATTCAAGTTCCTCCTTTCTATCCATAATTCCTCTCCACATACACAATTCCTAAGATTTTGTTTGCTGCTCATATACTTCTGACACAGTCTGATGGCTGAGTGCTTTGACACTTTATTCCAGATAATGATTCCTTACACATTTTTTGTCTAGAAATGGCTCTCTTCCCCTGTTTAGGAGTTGTATTTTGCATAGTTTCCAGCATGGGTATTTAACTTTTCTAGTGTGTTTTTTGCTGTTCGCTTTTTTACCATCTTTATCTGTCCCGTCTCTCTGTCTGTATATATGGGTTAGATATTTTTTCCTCTCTTTTTTTTTTTTTTTTTTTTAGCATAGTAGTTGTTTTACATACATACAGGTCTTACTTGGCTGTTTTTCTCTTGTGGCTACAGCACTTTGAGTTTGTGGTACTTTAATTTTTTGGTGGTGTCATTTATTGCTTTTCCGAAAAACGCCCAACACAGCTTCGGGTTTTAAAAAATGCACTACATGCAATTACAGGAGATGCACTCCACTTGTATGCTGGCCCAGTTGGATAACGATTGTCAGCTTTGGTAGGCCTTTTGGTGTTGGGCTCTCTGACTGCAAGTCAGTTTGTGCTGAAAGGCTTTCTCCCAGCCACAGTTGGGAGAGTCTTTCTCCTCCCTCTCAGGCTTTCCATTAAGTAAATTGTGTGTGTGTGGTGGATTCAAAGGACCACTACAGGCAAATGAAAAAAACATACATTTTTATCTTGGCATGAATTATTTCACCTCCCAAAGCTGCCTACAGCAAAATTAAGAACTCATTCCTTATTTTATTTATTTTAAAATCCTTGTTTGCCCTCATGGGGGCAAACATCCTGATTCCTTTGGAAAGCTACATCTATCCCATAATGCACTGTGAGAGCTCAGATTGTGATAAAAAATACCCCTACCATTTGTTCTCCGATATGCTTCCCATTCACTTGGCATTTTTTCAGGTGTTCCATTCTAAGTTTGACAGTAGGCAGATTGTGTGTCATTAACTCATCTGCACTGAGTTTTGCAAATGTTGTTTCTACTGATGTACTACACATTCTCTGAAAGAAGATTGCAAAAGTGTCAACAAATTACTCGGATAAAAGAGCAGTTTTGCAAGTTTCATTTCCTGGCCAGGTTACTCCTCCATCTCCCCTCCTTCAATAAGCTAGTCTCTCTCATTTCCAGCGTGGCTAGATTCAACCAATTAAATCATCTTTGCATGAGAATAGATATCAAACAGATCACAGCCTGGTGTGCTACTAAAACTGTTCCCTCATATGTCTCTTCACTTATGAAAAGCTTTTTCTGTGAATTATTTCTAACAAAAAACACACACATCAGTCCAGATTTTAGGCCAATTTATCCATTTCTTAAAACGTTCACAGTAAAATATTTGGTTTGAGCTGCATTCTGGCTGCTCACATAGTTAATTTTGCATAGTTATTCCATTATAGCACAAGCTGAACTGTAGTGTTTAATAGCAGACTTTACATAAGTGAAACAGCTCTTGTTTTCTTCTTAACAATGACCTCCCAAGCCTTTGATATGACTCAGTACTGTCTGTTAATATTACTTTATGTAGTTTGTCTTAATAGTATACTTGTGCCACGTCTCTCATCCTGTCAGCAACAAACTCGTGGAGAAAGCTTCCAAATCACATACTTTTGAAAATGGCAATACAGCTGATTTAGTAAGCTCACAAAGTAAGACTACATGAATTAGCATTCATTTTCTGAAGATATCTGTTCTTTGCAACTACCACAAGTCAGACAGGCATGTAATACTTCATGACACACACATATTGAAACAGAACCAGCAGCTGTAGTACTGATACTATTTTCCGAACAGGGCAACAATTTTACTCTTAATTTCTCCATTTTGCAGTGCATAACATTCACATCACGCTTAGTGTCACACTTCCACTCCCCACAAACACACAGCCACCCACGCAACATACCAGTCAACTTTGAGGCTTTTCCCACCCCTCTACAAAACAGTGCTGTAATGGCTTTGGCAAACAAAAACGAGTGATGAATGTCAGCTCAGTACTCCCATACCCACCTATTAAAAAGTACATACCCAGAGATCTCATTATAATGTTACTAGGCATGCTGATGTCTGTGCCATATTGAGTATAGGTTGCATCAGGAATACACCCCTGTATACTGAAATTTAAAAAGATTACGCTTGGCTGTAAATAACACATGGTTTTACTTTTTGGAAAGCTGATATACATGTGCAGAAGTTCACAAAATGTGTATATGTGTGTGTGTGTGTGTGTGTGTATATATATATATATATATATATATATATATATATATGTATGTATATATATGTATATATATATATGTATATGTGTATGTGTGTATATATATATATATATATATATATATATATATATATATATATATGTAAAGAGAGAGAGAGTATCTCTGTATGTGTTTGTATATCTACCCGATTAGCCATGTTCACCTACACAACAAATTGTGTGTGTGGTGTAAAAGAACTATGGAGCATATCTTTACTGAAGCGCTGAGTAGGACACTTGTGTAAGTGCAGTGGACTGGCTGTAACATGTGGGAATGGGAGTCCTGAACTGATGTCCGTCACTCGTTTTCATTTGCCAAAGCCATTACAACACTACTTTGTAGAGAGGTAGGAAAAGCCTCAAAGTTGACTGGTGTGTTGGGTGGGTGGGTGTTTGTGGGGATTGGAGATGTGCCGTTGTAAGTGTAGTGTGAATGTTATGCTTTGCAAATGGAGAGAATCAGTAAAATTGTTTGTACTGTCTGGAGTATGGTATCACTGCTACATTTGCTGGTACTGCTTCAATGTGTGTGTCTTGAAGTAGGTGTATGCCTGTCTGATTTGGGGTACTTGCAGTGGAGAACAGAGGAGTAGGAATGTTGTATCACTTATCACCGTACCCCACAAGTGTCCTTAATTTTGGCTTATACTTTTGCTCTGACATACTACAGTCCAAAATGTTTTTTGAAAAAGGTGTTGGATTATCATGAAAAATAATGACATTCATTGCAATTAGACTTTTTTTTTCTTCAAACAATGAATGCTAATTCATGTAGTCTTATTTTGTGAGTTTACTAAATCAATAGTGTTACTATTTTCAAAAGTATCTGCTTTGGAAGCTTTCTCTATGAAACTGTTGCTGAGAAGGATGAGAGATATTTATTTATTTACATTTGTTGACCGGGAGTGTCCGACTGGACGTAGGTCCATTTTCAGCGGAGGCCTGGGGAGAAAAGCTCCACAGTAAATTAAACAGACAGTAGTTACATTGGATTACATAGCGATTAACAATTTAACATAGCAATTACTTACAACATATTTACAGATGAAGAACATAGTACATCAGTAGACAACTAGAATCTTTATCTGTGAAGTACATAACAGACATTAACAAATGTTACAATGAGAAGTTCCTGCTGTATAATAAGTACTAGGCTTATGAGCATCTGAGCTTGCTATAATCAAGGTAGTTAGTGGATTGGAGAGAAAGGTAGTGGTTGGATGGGGTGGATGATATTAGAGTGGGAGTTGCAAGGGCATAGCCAGCATGTTTTTAGGTGTGCTTTTAGTAAAGTTTTGAAGTGGGTGCATGATGGTACGGAGGTAATTGTGGGTGGGAGTGAGTTCCATAATTTGGCTATGGCGCAAGAGAATACTGCTTCACCAGCAGAGTTATTGGCTTTAGTGATCTGCAAATGCAAATGCAGATATGCTAAAAGTATACAACTGAGACAAACTACATAAAGTTATGCACTCACTATACCGTTCGTCTTTGTTGCCCATTTTCATTCTTCCTCAACTGATGAGTTTGGATCTGAGACTTTGATCCGACTGTGCTCTTCTGCCAGATCATCAGATCCAAGAACTCTCGAGTTACTAATGGCCTGCCAACCTAACATCCCTCAGATTGAGTTTGCTGCCCTTGGATATACAAGAGCAACCTATTACAGACATTACCAAAGGGAGAAAAGGAAGCTGAAGCTCAAAGAACCGAGGTTCCTGTGCAACTGGTAGATCTATCCAGAAGCAAAGGAATGGAGCACATTGGTGGAAAGTTGAAGATTGAAAATGGACAGCACGGATGGAACATTATGGTGAGTACATAATTTTTATTATCTGATGTCCTTTTCATTCATTCCTCAATTGATAGGACCGAGTTCCCAGCTACTCTAACCTTGGGAGGCCCTCATGGACCGGTATTCCAGAGTAATGCAGAGCCAAAGGCTGCTCTGTTCTTGGAAATTAAGTCCAATTTGTAATGAGCAGTAAAGGAGTGAGAATTAGACCCAAGTTGCAGCTGCACAAATCATCTAAGGAAGCCGTTGACCAGAAGGGTGAAGAAACCGCCATAGAACTCTTGGATTGAGCTGTAGGAGGCTTGGGCAAGAATAAACTTTTTTTTTACCATAAACAAAGGAGATACATTGATTTAACCATTTGGGCAGTGTAACTTTGGATACCAGTTTGCCCAATCTGTTAAGGGAAAAAGAAACAGATAACTTTTCAGATTTCCTGAAGTCTTTGGTTCTTTGAAGGTAAAAGTGAAGTTGTTTATGCACATTCAAAAGGTGGAGCATATACTATCCCTTTTTTAAAAAGTTGGGAAAGAGAGCTGGTAGATTAATTACCTGGTTTATGTTGGAATGTTGGATTCAGAAGCTACTTTAGGCAAGAAAGATGAATTTGTTCAGAAGGACATCTTGTCTTTACTTAAAACCAGGTAAGAAGGTTTAGAAGACGTCATCTAGCTGACTTAATAGCAACAAAAAGTATGGTTTTCTGAAGTCAAACATTTAAATTCTACTTTAGCTGAAGGTTTAAAGGGAGCTTGTGTCAAGTCCTGAAGTACGATAGTTGAATCCCAGGGAGGAGTCGGATCCTTTAACAGGGGTCTAAGAAGAAAGGCTTGAGAAAGCCTTTCCATAGTTTCGAAGAGACTAAGAATTATTTTCACTCAGGTGGAAGTTAGAAATGAGAGACAATTGAATTTAATAGTTGAAAAAATAGCCCCTTTATTGAAAATTGAAACTAAAAATTCAAGGATAGATGGTACCAGTGCTGAAAAAGGATCTAGGTCCTTGTTAAGGGCCCAGAAAACAAATATTTTCCATTTAGTCTTGTAAATCCTTCTAGTAGAAGCTTTTTGAGGTGGTGATAAGATATGACAGACTGGGGAGGAGAGCCTGGGCTGTCTAGCAGTCAGTGGAACTGGAGGAAACCATAAGGTTAGTTTGATGCTGCTACGTCTGGATGAGTCTTGCCCATCTGGTGAGACAGAAGGTCTAGAGTGGGATTCAGTATCCTGGGCAGATGCAAGAAGTGAGGTCAGAGGAGGGGAAACCAAATCTGATGAGGCCAAAAAAGGGCAATGAGGATTACAGTGCAGTTCCAGCATAATGCTGTGTAGAAGTTTGGGAATGAGAGGTACTGGTGGGTAAGCATAAAGAAGACCGGAGGGACAGTCATGGACTAGGGCATCTCTTGGTGACTCCCCTGTTGGGGGGGATCAGGGCAAAGAACGTGCTACACATTTTGTTGAGGGAAGAAGTGAATAGGTCGCAGCATGGTTAGCCCTATCGATGGAAAATCCTCTCCACTACTTTGGCATTGAGACACCACTTGTGAGGCATCAGAATGTATCTGCTTAGTCTGTCCGCAATCATTTTGGAAGAAGAGGTCACCCATTGCCACACACTCTTTGCTTCTTGACACAGTGTGGAAGCTCTGGATGTCCTCCTTTTCTCATGTTGCAGTATTCTAACATGTTGGATCCTCTGCCTCAGGTGACCCGAATGTCTGGCTTCTGTATAAAAGCTTAGCCTGGCTGCTGTAAGGTGCATGGGACATCACAAGCAGGGACCATAAACCGTGGGCCATAAATGTGACATCCGCACGCACAGACCTCAGAACGTCTCTGCTGCCAGTTTAACATAATCTCGCCCGTTCTGCTCAGTGCAAGTGACTCCTGAAAAGGTAAGAACCCCATTGGGAAATTTTTTCTCCATTTTGCTGAGCTTGGGTTGCTGTATTATTTTTACTTAGCTGTTTCTGTCCAGCTCATCTAGAAAGGGAAAATGTAAGTGTGGTCGACAAATTCCACACAGACAGCCACGACCTCTGTTTATTCTGCTTAGGGCCTTCCCATGACCACAAAGCGTGTTCTATTTGCCATTTGTTTGTTCCCAAAACACTGTGCAGCCATCTCACAGCCCTCAAACTTTTCGTCTAGATTCAACGTCTCAAATTCCTGGCCTTAGGTATAGAACTAGAACTGGCCATCTCGGCAGAACCACTGAAAAAGAAGGCCAAGGTAGCTAAGCCTGGTACATGCCCCTCCAAGAACAGATGTTTCGCCAGCTGCCGGTTTAGGGGCTATGGTATTTCCAATAGGCTTGCTGACTTTGGCGAGTACATCTTCAGATGCCACCCTTGCTTCTCCAGCCTGCATGTCAGCACGATGGGGGGGGGGGGGGGGCAGGTTTTGCCTGTACAGCTCCTCTACTCCTAGGTTGACAGAGCTCTAGGTCTTTGCCTACTCATCCAACACCTAAGACTCCTCCTCTAAAAAGGAAACAAAAATCTAATCACCTGTCTCCTCCCTGAGAAGTAATGCCTGATTGACAGGCATTTTCCCAGTCTCTGTTTCAGGCCTTCATGGCCCGGAGGCCTACCTTTTAGACTCCTGCAGCTCTTCCAACCTTGAGCCCCAGGCCTCCTCCTGTTGGCCCATTGCTGCAGCCACAGTCTCATGAGGAAGATTCCTCCTCCGCTTCTTCAGATGAGTCCCTCTCCTATACAAGACAGCTGGCTTCCCACTTGGAATACTGCTCTCCCAATGAGGATTCCTTCGAAGGTGATTCCCCACCTGAGGACATCACCTCTGGGGAAACAGTTTCCAAAACGAGGGAATATTTTAAATGGGACTCTACACAGATGACAGAAGCACAGAAGAGGTACTATGAGCTTCTGCAGATGAATTCACCCTCCCCCTCTTCTATTCCTCCTCCTCTTCTATTCCTCCTGTAATCCCTGCAGATTTGGACGCTTTTACCTAAGCTTCAAAGACTCCAGAGTCTCAGCCATTTATCCCTAAAAGACCAGACAGGTTCTACAAAGTTCCTGATGACTTCAAATTCCTTATTTAAACCACCTATGGCAAACCCAGCTGTTATCAGGCCATGAATCTGCTGTCTTCCATTCCAGATTCTCCCACCAAATCTCAAGATGTTCATCGTGCATACAGCTGCAGTCATAACAGATGGGTTCTCCTGCCGTCAGGCGGGTCCTCGGTCGGCCGAATTCCAAAGTCTAGGTCCGGCGTCAGTTGTCATCACCTCCTCCCTGACGTCAGTGCGACAGGGGTATAAAAGAACCAGCCGACGCCATTTTCTTCAGTCTTTCTTACCGCACGGTGCCCGAAGCAGAAGCAGTTGGCAAGTGCCGGTCGGCCAGCTCCTGAAATTACGAAAATTTTGCAGCCGAAGTCTTCTTGAAAGCGAAGTACCCCGTTGGGGACACTTTTCTTGCCTCAGACCGATGACAGACAAAGTTAATAATTGTATTTCATGTGGGAAGCAAATACCGCATAAGGATTTTCATTCCCTCTGCATTCCTTGCTTAGGCCCAGACCACGACGACTCGGTCTGTCGTTTTTGTGCTACATTCAACAAACGCACTATTAAGCGTCGGGCGGAGTTCGCCCAGCACTATTTTGGCAAAAACTTTAACTATTATGTCGTCGGATACTCCGACTCCAGTTTTGTCTAAAAAACGCAAAGATAAGGACCGACACATGAGGTCCGCGGCCTCTACCGACACCACGCCAAAGCCGTCTACATGTGGCCCGGTTCTCAGCGAGGCGCCTACTCAGCCCCTGCCTACCGATGACACTTCATTGGCGGTGTCTACTGTGCCCAAGGTCGCAGGCTCCTCGGCCCACACCCCGACTACAGATACCGAAGCCACTCTTGGTGGTGAAACTCAAAATGTAGACAGGTCTGCCTCCTCTCAAGGTGTCTTCAGACCTTCCTCTTCTTTTTCCATCAAGGCTTTCACTAAGTCTAAAGCAGCCATGCATTCTAAGAGACAAGCTACACAGGGCCCTTCTCCATGCCCCATGCCTAAAAAACAGATGCTTAAAATGGCTGAGGATTTAATTACTCTTATCAGGGGTTCTCAACCCCCCCCCGGACAAAAGGCCCAGAGTGGAGGAAGAATCCCCCTCCTCTGACCAGGCCTCCATTATTTCAGAGCACTCTGATGAACAGGAACACTCTTACTCCCCTTTTGAAGATTCTGATGCAGAGGAGTCCATTCCCTCTGTCTCCCCCCCAGAGGATTACTCATTTGGGGAAATCTTGCATACTTTGAGGGAACACTTCCATTGGGAAGGCCAAGAGTACTCAGATTCCAAGAAAAGGCGTAGGGATTTTCTCTTGCTACCTCAGCACAGGCCTCTGGCTATACCTCCTGTCTTAGACATACTAGATGATGTGTATTCGGAGGCCTGCCTTAACCCGGACTCTCTACCTCCAGCCCCAGTCAAGCCTGACAGATACTACCGGGTGCCTGACTCACACCAATTTTTATACAAAAGCCATGCGGCTGACCCAGAAACTATCTCACAGGGCCCCAAGGGAATTAAGGCCTCCACTGCTAAAAATCCATTACCTTCCGAGAGAGATTCCAGATCTTTAGAAAGGTGGGGAAAAAAGGTATACACCTCGGTCACCTTAACCATGAGGGCATTAAACTGCCAGTTCCATATGTTAAAGTACCAACAGTTTCTGTTATCTCAGTTGAGAAGCAAAATGTCACAACCTGAACAACCAGACTTGAAGGAGTTGCAGGATTTGATGCATAGTGCAGAACAAGTGGGTAAACATACCTTGCAATGTGGTTTTGTTGCTCTAGAGACCTCATGTAGAGCTGCTGTTACAGGATCAGTCATACGTAGACATGCCTGGCTCAAGGAGCAAACGTTACCAGATCATGTCAAAGCTAAATTACTGGATGCTCCTCTACAAAAGGATGTATTATTTGGTGTTAAAGCTGAGGAGGTATTAAAGAAAATGAAGGAAAAGGCTAAATCAATGCAAGCAGTGAAAGATTTTCTACAGGTACAACCTCCACGTTTCAGTAGAAATTGGCCTTCCAAAAATTGGTCCTTTCCAGCCACGGACAGACCCCAAAGAGGTAGATACAGACGCCCGAGGGGCAGAGGGCAATCTCAAGGATCGTTTAGAAGCAGACAATGGCAAGCTCCTACACAAAGAGGTGGTGAGGATATTTCACAGCCATTCAGAAAACAAGCCCAATGACTTTCCCCTATGCATGCCAACCAAGGTTCAAATGGCAGCACCCTTAGGCGGAAAACTGAGATTATTTTCGAAAAATTGGCATATTGTCACAAAAGACAAATGGATCCTGGACATTATAAACAGAGGATACAGATTCCATTTTCACACCCTTCCAAAAATGAGAGGCATGCCAAACCTGCCACACAATCAAAGGGCAGAGGCACAAAGACAAATTTCAGATCTCATGGACATGAAAGCTATTCAAGAGGTACCTACTCAAGAACAAGGTCAAGGTTTTTATTCCAGACTATTCCTGGTACCAAGGAAGGGAAAAGATTGGAGACCTATTTTGGACCTATCCATCCTAAACGCATTTTTACTCGTACCAAAATTCAAGATGCTCACATTACAGCAGCTTCTTCCATGCTGGGCAAGGAGTCTTGGCTGGTAACATTGGACCTCAAGGAGGCATACCTGCATGTCCCAATCAGACAAAATTGCAGAAGATACCTCAGATTTCTTGCAGGTTCAACCCATTATCAATTCTCTGCATTGCCCTTTGGCTTATCTACTGCGCCCAGAGTATTCACGAAATGCCTGGCATCAGTAATTGCCTACTGCAGACTTCAAGGGATACAAATATACCCATATTTGGACGACTGCCTGATCCAAGCGGACAGCAAGCACATACTTCTGAAACATTTGGCTTTTGTAATAATGCTGTTGAATTCTCTGGGGTACACAGTCAACAAAAAGAAATCAAGGCTAATACCCTCTCAGAAAATAATTTTCCTGGGTGCCAACTTGGACACAAACACCCAGATGGCCTACATCACGCCAGAGAAACCGGGACAACTAACTCAATACTTCAGAAAACTAGCAAATTTCACCAGGCTGACTGCAAGGAAAATCCTGCAGGCTCTGGGATTCATGGCATCTTGCATCCTACTAATCCCATGGGCAAAGCTGCATATGAGGAAACTTCAATGGTACCTGAAAAACCTATGGTCTCAACACAGCCATAGTTTGGAAACAATAATACCACTAATTCCATGTCTTCAAAAGGAATTTCTGTGGTGGGCTCAAGCATGCCAAACAAACACAGGTCTCCCATTCTGCAAGCCTCAAGCAAATCAAGTCATCACAACAGACGCCTCGGACTACGCCTGGGGGGCGCACATGACAGATCGGTGCATTCAGGGCAAATGGTCCCAAAAAGAAAAGCACCTTCACATCAATCAAAAGGAAATGCTAGCAGTAATAAATGCTATTATAGCTTTCAAAGACCTTCTGCATCCAGGTCAACTATTGATAAGGACAGACAACACCACAGTAATGTGGTACATAAACAAACAGGGAGGAACCCATTCATACCCCCTATGTAGGCTGGCCATGTCACTCTGGAACTTGGCTCTGGAATTACAAATCGAACTTCAAGCACAGTACTTGCCAGGCAAGGAAAACACGCTGGCAGACAACCTAAGCAGAAATATGACAGATCCACACGAATGGAAGTTGCATCCTCAAGTTTTTACAGAGATAATTCAAGCATGGGGAAGGCCAGACATGGATGTCTTTGCCTTACACAAAAATCACCAATTGACAAAATTCTGTTCAAGGACTTTTCATCCACAGGCCTGGAGAGTGGACGCTCTCTCTTTCAGTTGGACAACAATGACAGTTTATGCCTTTCCACCTCTTCCTCTGCTGCCCAAAGTTCTATTAAAAACCAGAGCAGATAGACCAAAGATGATTCTCATTGCTCCAGACTGGCCAAGACAGCAGTGGTACCCACTCCTGAGGAGCCTGACGCATTCCCCACCATGGACCCCACCTCTTATGCCTCTTCTTCTAACTCAGCACAGCTTCAAAACTCTACACAGTCAGCTGAAAACACTCAATCTGGCCGCATGGAAGATTTCTTAACATCACAACAGACCCTACTCTCCAAGGAGGTGCAGGATGTCATTTTGGAGGCCAGAAGGCCGTCTACTAGAAAAGCTTACTCCGCAAAATGGAAACGGTTTTGTGCCTGGAATGAGAAAAAGGGCCAGAATCCTGGAAAACTGAATTTACCTCAAATATTACAGTATCTAGCTGAGCTGCTAAGCAGTGGACTTTCATTCTCCTCCATCAAAATCCATGCCTCAGCCATTTCTGCAGAATACAACACTGATCCACCTTTATTCTCTCACCCCCTCTTAAGACAGTTCCTCAGAGGGGCTAAGAATATAAAACCCCCAAGGAAACAACCAATACCTGCTTGGGACCTCAATTTCATTCTAGAAAAGCTGACCTTGCCTCCTTTTGAGCCAGCTGCCTCAACAGATTTGCAATATTTGTCCTGGAAAACAGCTTTTCTTCTGGCTATCACATCAGCTCGCAGGGTATCGGAACTACAAGCCCTCATGGCTGTGCAGCCTTTCATCATCTTCCATCAGGACAGAGTTTCCTTACGAACCAACCCGTCCTTTATGCCAAAGGTGGTATCCAGGGTAGCTTTGAATCAGGCTATCCACTTACCTGCCTTTTACCCTAATCCTCAAAACAAAGGGGGGAGAGACTACTACATTCTTTGGACATCCACAGACAGCTGCGTTATTATTTGGACAGAACAAAGCCTTTCAGAAAATCAGAACAGCTCTTTGTGCCCTATGCTATAGGAGCTCAAGGGAAGCCAATTTCCAAACAGACAATCTCAAAATGGATAGCCCACTGCATACGCTTTTGTTACTCTTTTCATGGTAAAACTGTACCTGCAGGCATCAGATCTCACTCCACAAGGGCCACAGCTACCTCTGCAGCTTTCGTCAGAGGAGTTCCTACCAAAGATATTTTGGAAGCAGCCACTTGGAGTTCTGTGCATACCTTCTCCAAGCACTACCACCTACCATTATACTCCAAATCTAGAGCAGGCTTTGCTACTGCAGTCTTGCAGGGCATCCTGGCTCCTCCTAGTTCCACCTAGTGCCTACCACCCCTTTCTTAGCTTTGGGATTCTACCCATCTGTTATGACTGCAGCTGTATGCACAATGAACATAGTACAGTTTTGTACCTACCATAAATGTAGATGTTCGAGTGCTAATACAGCTGCAGTCCAGGTTTCCCTCCCTCCTTTCCCCTCTTGGGACAGGCCTATTGGCTAACACCTCCTCATACAACCTGATTGGGGTATTCATTTATGGTGTATTTGCTTGCAGCTACTGTATTTTGATTATATTGCATTGCTTTATCACATAAATTTATGTATTGCCTTCCTTCTGGGGGCACCTGACATCCGGGGCAAGAAAAACTGAAGAAAATGGCGTCGGCTGGTTCTTTTATACCCTTGTCGCACTGACGTCAGGGAGGAGGCGAAGACCACCGACGCCGGACCTAGACTTTGGAATTCGGCCGACCGAGGACCCGCCTGACGGCAGGAGAACCCATCTGTTATAACTGCAGCTGTATTAGCACTCGAACATCTACATTTATGGTAGGTACAAAACTGTACTTTGCCTGTAATCTATCTTTAACTGCACAAGTCACCAAACATTCCATAAAATGCAGCTGTGATGCTGCAGAAGCATGAGCCAGGTCAGCTCCATCAGCATCAATCCTTGTACTCTTGGCTCAGGCTTACGGCTACTGACAAATAATTTCAGAAATAAGGTTATGGATGCCCCTCTTGACAAAAACTTCCTTTTTAGAAAGCAATCCACAGAATTGTTTAAACGTTTGCAGGAGAAGAGTAAGGCGCTGCTGCAGAACCTCAATCATCTCTGTCTCACCAGTGCCTAAATTTCATAGAAACTACCTTGCTAAGACAAGTTTTGTCAGGGGGTAGTCTGCACCTTCCACCTCCAAGTTCAGGAAGGGTGCCAGGAAACGTTCCTCTTTCAGGCCTGACTCTTCTCTAAATGTTCCAAGACAGCTCTTTCCTGACAGGCCTAACAGTGTGTGACTGTTTAAACACCCCTTTCAATCTCCCCCTTTCTGCCCCCCCCCCCTCACTGTCTTCCCCATGGCAACAAATCACCTCAGACAACTGGGTTCTGTCAATTATGTACTTTTCCACAATTGACAGAACCCAGTTGTCTTCCCCATGGCAACAAATCACCTCAGACAACTGGGTTCTGTCAATTGTGGAAAAGTACATTTTATGACTTTGAAGGAAAAACCTGCCCTAAAAGGTGTTCCCCTCCCTTCAGAAATCGGATCCACCTCATCCCCCAAGTGATCCAAGATCTGGTCCTACAGGGCATAATAGAAAGGGTCCTGCCAGTACAGGAATGCCAAGGCTTCTATTCCAGGCTCTTCCTAGTCCCCAGAAAGGATGGCCCATGGAGGCCCATCCTGGACTTCTCTTCTAAACCGTTTTCTGCATGTACCTACCTTCTGCATGCTGTCCCTTCAAACCCTTCTTCCACTGTTGACACCCAGTTCCTTCATGGCCACGTTAGACCTGAAGGAGGCATATCTTCACAGTTCTATCCACCCAGCCTTTTGCAGATTCCTGTGTTTTGCTGTGCTATCTTTGCACTATCAGTTTACTGGCATGCTCTTTGATTTGTCTACAGCACCAAGGGTATTTACAAAATGTCTTGCCCCTGTAGTAGCATTTGCAGAACAAAAGGCATTCAGATCTTCCCATACTTGGATGACCTTCTGATACAGGCAGAGGAATCAAGTACCCTGCTAAGATGCCTTCAATTCACCTTTTCCGTCCTAGGAAGCCTGGGTTTCACAGTCAACCTACACAAGTTCTCCCTTACTCCTTCTCAAGACCAGATTTTCTTGAGTTGCAGAATAAGGACTGATTTGATTTAGGCCTTCCTTCCCCAAGAAAAGGTCACTTCTCACCATTCTTCTTTCAAGATCTACTCAAGTTGAGCTGCATATCAGCCAGGGAATTTCTTCATCTCCTAGGTCTCATGGCAGCCACTCTCCCCATGTTGCCGCTTGCCAGGCTACACTTGAGGTTTCAATGGTATTTGAAGAATGTCTGGTCACAGCACGCCCATCCGCTCGACTTTCAGGTGACATTCCTTTCCTGTCTAAAGAAATAAATCAGGTGGTGGATTCAGCAAGCTCATCTGAACCCAGGGCTCCCATTGCAGCCCCTCACTGCAGTTCAACAGATGTACACAGATGCATCAGACCTGGGATGAAGGGCCACTGTGAATGGGCTCAAGTGCAGGGCCAGTGGGACCCCTATCTTCAGAAAAACCACATCAACATCGGGGAAATTACTGCATTTCTTCTAGCTCTGAAGACATTCCTTCCCCTCATGCATCCAGGTCCCCTCAAAATCTTTACAGGCAACACCACAGTATTTGTGGTACATCGACAAACGGGGAGGGGGGGGCAGATCTTTCTTACTCTGCATACTGGCCATCTGAGCATGGGAGTTGGCTACTCACTGCAATGTAACACTACAGGCAGTTTACATCCCATCACAGAACAATGAGCAGGCAGATGCCCTCAGCAGATCACTGTCTCAAAATCACAAATGGATGTTACAGAGAGATGTTTTCCTGGACATAGTCCACTGGTGGGGTATACCACAGATAGATCTGTTTGCCTCCCCTCAGCACAAACAACTACAGCTGTTCTGCTCTAGGTCCTCCTCACAAGCCTGGAGAGTTGACGCCTTCACAATTCCCTGGAAGGGGAATGCATACAGAAACATCCCCTTCCAAGGAATTGTGAAGGCTTCCCCCTTGTCTAGGGAATTGTGAAGGCTTCCCCCTTGTACAGAAAGTCCTGCTGAAGATTCAGCAAGATGAGCCAAAAATCTTGTTGGTGACTCCCTATTGACCAAGGCAGCACTGGTTCCCCCTTCTTTTGTCACTAGCCAAAGGCGATCACCATGAGTTACCTCACAAAGTGGACTTCGTCACACAACAGAAGGGATCGCTTATCCATCCGCACCTACAAACTGACTTACCCTGTGGGTGATAGACTTTTGATCCCCTTTAGACACCTTTATTTAGAGGATGTGTTCTCCCTCCTGCAGGAGGCCAGGAAAACCATTACCAGGAGATTCTGTTTATCCAAATGGAAAAGGTTCTCCACTTGGTGTCTTCACAGGCAACTAGACCCTTTCAGGCAGATGTACCTCTAGTTTTGTCTTATTTGTGTGAGCTCCTAAAGGCTGAACTTTCATACTCTTCAGTGAAAGCCCATTTGTCAGCTATCTCAGCCTGCTTACCTCTCAATCCGCCTTTGTTCTCTAGATTAGAGGTGAAGCTTTTACTCGAAGGGGTCCTTCAAATCAGACCACTGAGAAAACCCATTCCCCCTCCTTGGGATTTGAATTTTATTTTGGAAAAACTCACTACTGCTCCACGTGAACCAGCAGCATCAACCACCTTAAAGATGTGGACCTGGAAAACGGTATTTCTTGCAGCCCTAACTTCGGCCATAGGAGTATCAGAGTTACAAGCACTCATGGCTACCTCAATTACCTCATTTTTCATAAGGATAAGGTCTCCCTGCGTACAAACCTTTCCTTCATGCCTGAAGTGGTCAATGAACTATCCTTAAATCAATCTATTCATTTGCCCACCTTCTTTCCTTCTCCACAGAATGACAGAGTGCGCTCCATTCCCTTGATGATCACAGACAACTTAGATTCTACCTGGATAAGACTAAGGACATTAGGAAGTCCAACCAACTGTTTGTGTCCTTTCACCCCAGTGCTCTGGGGAAAGCTGTATCCAAGCAAACTATTACGGCATGGATTTCCAAAACTATATCTTTGTGCTACTCCTTTCATGGAAGACCATTACCTTACACTGTGAGAGCCCACTCAGCCAGAGCTGTGGCCCCTACAGGGACATTCTTCAAAGGACTAGATACAGCCACCATTTTAGAGACGGCTACATGGTCTTCGGTCCACACTTTCACTAAACATTATAAATTGGATTGCATCTCTAGGGCAGGGTTTGCTAAAGCCATTTTCCATGGATTCCTGGAGACTGCATCCTTTTCCTCCTCCCATATCACAAGGTGAGCTTTGGTACTCTCCCACATGTTAGAATACTGCAACATGAGAATAGAAGGACATAGAATAGTTGTGTAAATTCTTACCATAACCATAGATGTCCTTTTCCATGTTGCAGTATTCCTGTCCCTCCCCCTAACCCCTCTAGGTCCTTTTCCTTTCCCTGGATGGCATCCTTTCAGCTTACCTTAGACTATTGTCTGACTGGGAAATTCAGTTCTGAGGTCCGAGTCCATGGCTGTCACATTTATGACCCACGGTTTATAGTTCCTATGTGTTACGTTCCACGCACCTTACAGCAGCCAGGCTAAGCTTTTGTATATGAGCCGGATGTTTGGGTCGCCTGAAGTAGAGGATCCCACATGTTAGAATACTGTAACATGCAAGAGAAGGACATCTATGGTTATGATAAGATTTTACGCAACTATTCTTTCCTCCTTGTTTGTTGATATACCAGATCATTGACATGTCCATTGAATGCCAGTTGTCTCGGTTGAGAGAATGTCTTGAAAGGCTTGCAAAGCTCGAAGGACTGCTCTCATCTCTAGGACATTGATATGCAACTGGGCCTCTTTGGGGGACTACTCTTCTTGGACTGTCCTTCATATGTAGTGCCCCCCCCACACCCCAATTGGGAGGCATCTGTGGCTATGAGCAGGGGAAGAACAAATGGATGGCCTTCGGAGAACTCATTTGAATGAATCCACCAAAGAAGATGGCTTTTGCACACTTGTGTGATCTTGATTGGTGCAGTTAACAGATCTTAAAGAATGGACCACTAGACTGAAAGTGTCCATTGAAGCTTTTGCATGTGAAACCTGGCCTGAGGAACGAGAGTGATTATTCACTGTCATGGAACCCAGGGCCTGTAAGATTAGTCAAGCTGGAAGTGAAGAACTTTGAATCGCTTTCTTGACTTGAGACCTTAGTGTCTGTATTTGATTAGAGAGAAGAGACTGTGTCTAGACAAGCATCTATGAACTCCAGACAATGTAAGTTGTGATTTGTTGTAACTGACTGCGATTCCCAGATGAATGCACAACTGGAGCAAGTAGTCACGTGCCTGTAGAAGTCAATGCCTGGTTGGGGCAGTTAGAAGCTGCCTAGATGCAGAAACATTCAGACTCCCACCAGTTTCAAGTGAGCTGCTGCTACTACTGCCATGCATTTGGTTAAAACCTTGGGGGCTGTGGTGAGACCAAGGGCAGTGCTCTGAACTGGTAATGACTGTCTCCAAACCAGAAGTGCAGGTATCTTCTGGAGTGCCTGTCTATTTTGATGTGATAGTAAGCATCCTGAAGATCTATCGAGCCCATCCAGTCGTCCTTTTATATCAGAGGTAAAATGGATTGAATCATGACCATCCCAAAACTTTAAATACTGTACAGACTGATTTAATTTGCTGGGATACAGAATTGGTCTCGTCCCCTGTCTTTTTTGGCACCAAGAAGAATTTTGAGTTATGTTCCAGATCCCCTCTAGTCTTGGGGTTCCTCTTGGATGACTGTCTTTTCTAGCAGCTTTTTTACTTCTAGAAATGACTGACTGGGTGGAACATAATGGATTTTTTTTCACATTGGTGGGGGGGTAGGGAAAGTGGTATAGTGTAATCTCTGGATATGGTTCTCTGCACCCAGGAGTCCTTTGTTATAGATAGCTCTACAGTGGAGAGTCAAGCGACTCCTGACGGCCTCCAGAAGGGAACATTGGGCTCCTCCTTTCAGGAGTGCTGATAGGTCAAAGCTGAGAGAGAATCCCTGAAGCTCTGATTCTGCGGGCCATCTCTGCCACAAGGGTGGCATCTTCCATTTGAGTTCCCCCCCTCTTCCTCTGGGGGAACTATCTCCACATGAATCTAGAAAAGGATGGGTTTTTCTAAACCACATTTTTCTACCTCCTTGCTGATTCCTTGACAAAGGTCTTTGAGGGGTTAAAAAATGCACACCCACAGCAGACAGGTTCTTTCCCTCTTGTTCACAACTTGAGAGCGTGTCCTTTACCTTGGGGCCAAACAAGGAAGATCCATGAAAAGGTGCATTGATTAACAAAGACTGAAAGGGCTCCATAAAATCACAGTCACATTCAGGTGCGTCTCTTGACGGCTATGCCTGAACCTACCACCCATGAGGTACCTCCCTCTGCATGGGAGATCACGCTCATGGGTGGATTTAAAATAGACTAGGATGACCAGCTGCAAGGAGATTCTATTTTCATTCTCTGCAGATAAGGACCCAGGAAGAGATCAGCCAAACTCCTTAGTCAGATCTCTTTGTAACCTCAAAGTGTGCTGGATAATTCAGTGTCCTGAGGGCAAAGGTGGCTGAAGCATGCAGGCACTTCCCAAATCTCTCCAAAGCCCTGGTCTTGTCTGTTCAGCGGGTGAACAGAGGAACTCTGTTCTACCAGTTCTTTCTTTTTAGTGGCTGCAGCCACAACCATGGCATCAACCAGGGCTCCCTTACTCCAGTGTGTCCAATCCACTTCTGACACTGAAAAATGGTAAACAAGATCTGGAAGATATTGTTGGAGTATTGTGGGTAGAGGGTGGAACTCGAGAGTTTGTGGATCCGATGATCTGATAGAAGCGGCCGAGCTGGATCCAAGTCTCTGAATAGAACCTATCAGTTGAGGAATGAATACAGTAGGAACAAAGTACTGGGTCACAGCAGAGGCTTGGGAACTAATTTCTAAGAAGAAATTTAGAACTGTTTCATTGTTATGTAAAGCTTGGCAATAAATACCATAGTTCAGGTTATGCTGTAACAGAATAACTATGCAAAAATAACCATGTGAGCAACCAGAATGCAACTCAAATCGAATATTTTACTGTGCACATTTTAAGAAATGGATAGATTGCTAGATTGGCCTAAACTCTGGATTGACGTGTGCTTTTTAGAAATAATTCCTGGGAAATGTTGTTCAGAATTGAAGAGACATACAAGGGAACAGTTTTAGTGGCACACCAGGCTTTGATTGGTTTGATGTCTATTGTAATGCAAAGTTGACAATTAGTTGAATCTAGCTAAGCTTTAAATGCGACACACTAGCTTTCTGAAGGAGGGGAGATGGGAGAAGTAACTTGGCCAGGAATTGAAGCATCAAGAACTGCTCTTAACATCTTAATCTCAGTAATTTGTTAACACTTTTGCAAGCTCCACATTAAATGCTACTTTAGATTTTAAACTGTACACTTTTGTTGCACGTTTCCTTTTAGGCAGTGAAAGTCTGTAGTGCACACGATGTGCATCGGCCTAGTCTGTTTTGATTTAAAGGTTGCTGTTACTCTTGAGTACAGTCTTACACATACAAACTGTTTTCTTAGTTACATGACACGTTAACAGATCCTCATGGCCTTAGTGCTTTATTTTTAACATTTATCACTGTATTTCAAACTTGGCAGTTATGTTTGATTTTTCATCCTATTTAGGTTTTCAGTCTTTTTTTTAATGTGTCTAAATCTTTTGAGTTTCTAGTACCATGATGGAAATAGACCCCATTCCTAAGTAAAAGTATGATTAAAGTTCATGAAATTAGTTTTGTTTCAGTCTTTGATGTCAGTCAGAAGTGCTCTCTGCAGCACCCGCAGTGTGCCCAGTAATGATTCCTCCTGCAATTCGTATGGGGTTACATGTATTGGTAACATGTCTAAATACAATTGTAGATTTTTTTATAAGACCCGTTGCTCGTACTGTTATTGGAACTGCCTTGGTATCTTTCTTCCACATTGTTCGTTTCTGCCTGTAAATCCTGATATTTTATGACTCTCTCTCTCTACACAAGACACTGTAGTCACTGGGTGTGACGATTTCAATGATCAATGCTACTTTTGTCTTCTTTTCATGGACCACTATATCTAGTTTTCTAGCATTTTATCTTTTGAACGGTTGGTAATGAGTGATCCCATGTGATGTAGACTTCATCATTTTCTCTGATGCTTTGTGGCTCATTTTTCTACTGTTTTTCAGCCACTTCAGTACCATAATGTTTGCATAATCCCCAGTGCAACAGTCTTGCCATGTTGTTATGCCTTTCAGTATACAATCCTCTTGCCATTAGTATGTCATAACCAGCAACAAGGTGTGCAACTGTTTCCAGTTCTGTTTACAAAACCTATATTTGTTTCTCCCACATGTTCAATGGACTTTATAAACCAACGTGTACGTAGCCCACTGTCTTGAGCCACCAATATTAACTTTTCATCTCTTGGTTTTAATTCACCTCTCCTTAACCTTTCCTGCATTTGTTCTAATCAACATGAGGTTCTTCCAGAAGTTTTCTCTACGTGCAACTGTATTTAAACGTTTTCCTCATTTCTTGCCTTCTCATCTGGTCCTTCAACTTGTATTCTTTCTTTTGTTTTTTGACACATTCAGTTGCTGCCTGATTTTTATCTGCTTCTGGTTTGATTTCCATTCCTGCTTGACACCGATATGCTTCTGCTAGATTAAGCAGAGAAGTCATCTTAGATTTATTTTCCTCACGCTTCAAAACTTTCACTACGTTTGGGTCTTGTAGGTCAGCAGATATGTGTGGAGTCCCATGATTGCAGACCTATACATGTAATCAATTTCAAGGAGGCCCATCCCTCCTTCGGAATGGGGAATATATAATATAGCAATAACCCACGCCTGGGTGTGGGTAATGCGGGATTTGCCCACGGTTGGCATGGTTTGGTCCCGAGGGCGAAGCCCGAGGGACCAAATAAAGACAACCGTGGTAATCGCATTACCACACCCAGAAGTGGTTATTATTATACTATGACATTATTTAAGAAAAGAAATAATTACTTTTCTTAAATAATGGCATTATATAATGCCTCTTTGCTGCCCTTCCGCAGCTGTCTGGTATCCGCGGCAGTTCTGATGTACTGCGCATGCCTATGCAGTACATCAGAGCTGTGGCCAAAAGCAACGGAGAAAGCAAAGATCTCCGTTGCTTTTTACTGTTTCGCTATGTTAAATGGGTTTAACATGGCGAGACAGCTTTAAAATAAGCAACGGAGATCTCCGTTGCTTATTTTAAAGCTGTTCTATGTTAAACCCATTTAACATAGCAGACATTTAAAAAGCAACGGAGAAAGCAAGATCTCCGTTGCTTTTTACACACTGTGTCGCTATGTTAAAGGAGTTTAACATAGTGAGACAGCTTTAAAAAAAGCAACGGTGATCGCCGTTGCTTTTTTTAAACCTGTGTCGCTATGTTAAACTCTTTTAACATAGCAAGACAGTGTTTTGAAAGAGACTTATACTAATGGAAAAAGTCCGGGCGACCGGACCTTTTTCCATTAGTATAAGTCAATTTACAATGTGCACGCTGGCCAATCAGCGTGCACGTTTTGGAATATTAATGGGGGGTCATGGTATAATATTGGTGTGTGCGCTGATTTTTTATAAATCATTTGGTGAGCATGAAGCATCATCCTTGTTTTCCTGTCTAATCTATCCAACACGTTTTGGGGCAGTCAGTCACTCGAAAACTGTAAGTTAGGACAGGAAGAACAAATTGGTTTGTAGCCTGGATTTTATTCTTAGATGTCAATGCTGTTTTCAGGATTATTTTAATAATAAAGTATTCTTTACTAAGTTTTATTAGCATTTCATATTTTATTGGTTGATCCTTCATCAATTCCCAAATCTTTATATACTCCCTCTTGCTCAAGTTCTTTTATATCACATTCTTGTCCCAAACTTGTTTTCTTGGTGCTGTAGTTTTCCTGATTTAAAGTTGCTTTTGCACATTTATCAAGACCAAATGAAATTCTTATATCATCTGAAAAAGTTTTAACAACTTGCATTTGTGCTGTCAGTTCCTCAACTGATGAGCTGTACAGTTTTAAATCATCAACAAAGAGAAGATGAGAAGTCTTTACACTTTGGTTGTTTTCTAGCAAATTATAGCCGTGGCCTAAGCTGTTAAGTAAACAGCTTTATGGGTTAAGGGCAAGAAAGAGTAACCGCGGTGACAGTCACCCTGGAATTTAACCCCCTTTGAATTTTTATCCCTGGAATAATAATTTGTCCTTTATTATGGCGTAATTGCAGAGTGGTCTGCCACTGTTTCATGGTCACTATAGTGTAGTCGATTAGGTAGGATGTATCTTGTACATTTTTAAGCATTCTCTTATCCATGAATGTGGGATACTGTCAAATGCTTTTTTATAGTCAATCCATGCTAGACTTAGATTCTTCCCCTTTTTTACAGTTCTCCACTTTGACTTTAACAACAAATGATCCTTTGTTCCATATGACTTTCTTTTATTGCCCTTTTGTTCTACTGCCTTAATTGAGTTCTCTTCTAAATGACTATAAACTCTTCTCCGGATCAATTCCATTGTATAGTTTATACGTCGTCGGAAGGCAAGCTATTGGTCTATAGTTTTTTTAGGGTAGCTTGCAGGTTCACTCTTTTGTAGTAGCATTGTTTTTCCTATTGTTAGTCAGGTTGGTGTCTGTTCAGGGTGTGCATATAAGTAGTTATTACTCATAGCAAAATCTTCGTGCAAAGATGTTACAGTAATATTTTTAACCAGAAGTTAGGTACTGCATCTGGGCCTGGGGTTTTCCAGTTGAAGGCTTTTCTTAACTTTGTTTCAATCTCTCTGGCTGTTCATCCTATTTCATAGCCTGTACCTTTAAACTTCTTATTCTTTCTTTTACTACTTCTGTCCATTTAGCATCTTTATGTTCCACAGGATCTTCATAAATACTTCTCCAAAATGTACTATTCCTTTTTTTTTTTTGGTGGTCTTTCAATTCCTTTTACCTTGTTTCCCAACTCTGTATAAAGCTTTTGGGGTCATCATCAGTAAATTGATTATTATTTACTTTGCTTTTGTATTTATCTGTGTGTCTTCTAAGTTTTTCCGCCTGTGTTGAGATTTTTAGCTTATTTGTGATGGTGCATGATAGATCCTGGTCTGTTCCAGTACTGCGCATTGCTTTTATTACATCTATCTTAATATTTTTGTTGATCTGTTCCCTCTTCTACAGTGACACTTCTTGTCTTAATTGCTTTATAGTTTTCTCTGTTCGATACTTTCAAGATGGTATTATATTTCCCCCCTTCCTTTACCGCACTACCCTGTGTTCTTGCAGTAGGACTTTATCAGTTATTAATTTAGCTGACCAGTAATATAGCCTGTTTACTTCTGTTATATTGCTTGGATCTCTATGGACAGTCCTAATTATTGTGTTCATTTGTTTTATTAGACTTCTGACTTTTTGATTTTTATTGACCTTCTGCAGTCTGTTTTTCATTGATCTTAATGTGTATCTATTCAATCAAGCAACTCTTCTCTTAGTCTGTTTTCTTCTAAACCGACAGCACATTTTTTATTTTCCGTTTTCTGCGGGCATTCTGTAGAAAGTTCTATAGCATCTTCCTGTGGCACATTCTCTTCAGTTTTATCCTGTGCCATCCGTTGCTCTGTCGTATGGGAACTTAACTAGCCTGTCACTTCTCAACATTGACTGTGTCAGGAGTTTCCTGTTTTCCTTGCTGTCCAGCTTCAAGTGAACATTTATACTGGTTTCCTGTGGAAGACTCCAAAATATCTTCATGTGGCACCTTACCAGTTGCTTCCCCTTAATTTAGATTTCCATTGCTGTGTCCTGTTGTAGTGCTTTCTGAATTAGATTTTCTGCACTGAATCTTTCACTTTGCAGATGCTCCATAACCTCAGTTTCTATTTCTTTAAATTCTCCATTACTGATCTCCTTTTCTACTTTTCCTCTGTCTTTATTTTTTTGTATTGTAAAGTTTTCCATATCCAGATTCATTTGCTTGTATTTCTCTTGGAATTTCTTTGGTGCTGCTCTTTTTGTATTGATTAGCTTTGGTTTCTCCTTTGCATAAATATTACACTATATTAAACCTTTTTCTTTCCCATTTCCATATTTCTTCAGGTGTCTCCTGATTTTCCTGCTTCTCCTTACTTTGTGGACTCGCTCCATCTTGCTGTGATGTAACCTGTGTTAGACCTTCTACACTAAATCCATCACTTCGCAGGCACTCCATAATTCCACCTTCTATTTTTAATGTCTACTAGTCTTCTTTTCTGCATTCCTTCTTTGTGATATTATTTTCTTTCTTGTGAAATTGTTCATATCTGGATGCCTTTGCCATTCTCTCTCTCCAAATGTCTTTGGAGCTGTTTTCTTTATATTGATTAATTTGGCTTTCTCCTTTGCATAAATATTGCACCATAACAAATTCTCTTTCTTTCCCATGTCCATTTTTCTTTTTTTATACTTTTTCAAAAATATTTAGGTTTTGTTGTTTATATTTTCACACTTTGTCAGTTGTTTCTTTTTCCAAGCAGATCATTGTTTCTCAATCTATATATTGGTTTTCACAAATCTGTTGTATTAATGAATATATATATTTTTTGTGGAAGTATTTTTCTTTCTTCTAATATCTCTTGATCGTTTTGTTGTCTAGAAATTTTTGGATTTTTGCATAACAATACATAATTTCTTTGTTATCCTTAGTAGTCCTCTCTAGTCCTCTTTATGGTTCTTCTTTAGCCTGTCAGTTTTTGTGATTTTTGTGGACTACTACTGCCTTCTGCAACAGGGGGGCAACCTCCCCCTGGCCCCATTGTATGAATGTTTCCGTATTTTGAGGATTCTGCACTGTCATGTTTTCCAGTCCTGGCACCAGTGTGTCTACCAGGATTGGGCACTTTTTGTCCTGGGTCTTGGTGGTCCAGCCACCTTTTTTTAATTTTTAACCTACTTCTGTCCATGATGTATGCTATATAAATGTTGTTGCGTCTTTCGGCTTTTCCCGGTTAGGAGTTGCCACAGCGGAACTCCGGTCCGCTAATGATTGGTAGTTGATTTTTACGTGCTGAGTTACCAGCCCTGACGCACAACCTTTAATGAAGGTACGCCCATTCACGCATGTCTCCACACAGAAGACGCTCTAGCTGAGAATCGAACCGGACAGCGTCTTACTGTGAGGCAACACCGCTACCACAGCACCACCACCGCGGATGCTATATAAATACAGTCTGTATAGCAGTTTCACCTTGGTGAGATTTTTTGAAAAACGTGGTCCACCTCATGAAGGTACTCAAGACTTGAGGATGAGTTCAGTTTCAGCACTACTATTCTCCCTCGCTTGCTTATTTTTCTTCTCTCCATTCAGACCCCAGTTGTACATCTATACACATGTTCATTCATATTATGATTTGTTTTTGGCACACAAACATGAAGTATTTATGTGATACAAAAGCAATCTTTGTTAAAAGTTGTTTACCAATATTTATTTTAGTAGATGTCTGTTGGTAGATCTTTTTGTTAGTCATTTTTAGGTAGTTTGGTTTCTTAATTTTGATTAGTTGGTTAGCCTACACAAATGAGTGTAATTTGTCTCTAGCTTTCTAGATTCAGTTTTAGGTAGCACAGTGGTGTTAAGGGGGAAGGGTGACTTGGCTAAATGAATGATTTTAATGCTTTTATTGTTGTTAACAGAACCGCCATCTGTAACTAATCCCTTGCTCCAAACAAATATATATATGTATATATATATATATATATATATATATATATATATATATATATAGGAACAACTGGTGTTGCGCTGTGTTCGTGGACTCAGTTAAGTGTTTGTTTAAGGTTGCTGGGTATGTGTTAGTGTGTGTTGTTACTGTGATGTGTGTGCGAGAGGAATGTAGTTTGTGTGGTGGTGGTGTGTATGTAGTGCGACCTTCGAGTTAGAATATGTAAGTGGGGGGGTGGGGCACAGCGGGGCTTACCCCCCTGCATATCATAACAGTAGGTGTGTGTGCTTATTTAATTGTGTGCGTGTGTGTTGTAATGGTGTTTGAAAGTGTTGGGAGTTTGAATTTCACGGTTTTGGGATTTAGGGCTTCGTGATTGTGTAGTTTCGGGTATTTGGATTTTCTACTTTACGGGCTCGAGATTTTGTAATTCGAGATATCAGAATTTCGAGCTTATAAAGTGAATCCATATCTATATATATATATATATATATATATATATATATATATATATATATATACACATACACACACACAATGAAGTATTTGCCCCCTTCCTGATTTCTTCTTTGCATGTCTCTCACACTTAAATGTTTCAGATCAAACAAATTTAAATATTAGACAAAGATAACCCAAGTAAACACAAAATGCAGTTTTTAAGTGATGATTTTATTTATTAAGGAAAAAAAAAACTATCCAAACCTACATGGTCCTATGTGAAATAGTAATTGCCGTCCTTATTAAATCATGAAATAACTGTGGTTAATCACATTTTTGGGAAAGCTGAGTTCAATTTCACGAGCCACACCCAAGCCTGATTACTGCCAGGCCTGTTGAATCAAGAGATCACTTAAATAGAACCTGTCATACAAAGTGAAGTAGGCAAAAAGATCCCAAAAAGGAAGACATCATGCCGCGAAAGAAATTCCGGAACAGATGAGAAACAAAGTAATTGACATCTGTCAGTCTGGAAAAGGTTACAAAGCCATTTCTAAAGCTTTGTGACTCCAGCGAACCACAGTGAGAGACATTATCCACAAATGGAGAAAACATGAAACAGTGATAAACCTTCCCAGGAGTGGCCGGCTTACAAAAAGTACCACAAGAGCGCAGCGACGACTCATCCAAGAGGTCACAAAAGAACCCAGAACAACATCGAACTGCAGGCCTCACTTGCCTCAATTAAGGTCAGTGTTCATGACTCAACCATAAGAAAGAGACTAGGCAAAAATGGCATGCATGGCAGAGTTCCAAAGCAAGAACCACTGCTAACCAAAAAGAACATAAAGGCTCGTCTCACTTTTGCCAAAAAATATCTTGATCCCCAAGACTTTTGGGAAACTATTCTGTGGACTGACTAAACAAAAGTTCAACTTTTTGGTAGGTGTGTGTCCCATTACATGTGGCGTAAAAGTAACACAGCATTTCAGAAAATGAACATGCCAGCAGTCAAACACGGTGGTGGTAATGTGATGGTCTGGGGCTGCTTTGCTGCTTCTGGACCTGGACGACTTGCTGTGATTGATGGAACCATGAATTCTGCTCTCTACCAAAAATCCTGAAGTAGAATGTCCGACCATCAGTTCCTGACCTTAAGCTGAAGCGCACTTGGGTTCTGCATCAGGACAATGATCCAAAACACACCAGCAAGTCCATCTCTGAATGGCTTAAAAAAGCAAAACAAAATTAAGGTTTTGGAGTGGCCTAGTCAGTCCGAACTTTAATCCAATTGAGATGCTGTGGCATGACCTAAAAAAGGTGGTTCATCCTTGGAAACCCTCCAATATGGCTGAGTTAAAACAATTCTGCAAAGAAGAGTGGGCCAGAATTCCTCAACAGTGATGTGAAAGACTCATTGCTAGTTATTTCAAGTGCTTGATTGCAGTTGTTGCTGCTAAGCGTGGCACAACCAGTTTAGGGGCAATTACATTTTCACGTTTTATTTTGCTTGGTTTATCTTTGTCTAAAATTTATATTTGTTTGATCTGAAACATTTAAGTGTGATAGATGTGCAAAAAATAAGTCAAGAAGGGGGCAAATACTTTTCCATTGCACTGTGTGTGTGTGTGTGTGTGTGTGTTTGTGTTTAATTTTACTTGGTAGAAATGCACAAGGTCGAACTGCAGATAATCAAAAGTACATTGTCAAGATTTCATGTGATCAAATATATTGTGCGAATAACATGAATGCGAATGCACTCTGCAATTTGCTCTGTAATGTTTCGCATATATGAATGCAAGCATAAGAGTTGTCGCGATGTTACGAAGTGTATCCGGTGTAGTAACTAGTCCTTCATAGTTTCCCAGATCCACTTAGCGTAACTAGCAGAGTTGGAAAAAATAAACAGTTAACCAGGAAACAGTGTAGGTAAGGAGCAAACAGAAAGTTTCAAAACATGAAATAAGTGATTAGTGGATTTACCTTAACAGTATGACATCTGTATATTTACAGGCTGATGAAGCAGGTATGTCGAACTGTAAGCCTGGAATACTCAGTGCTGTCTGTGTCACCACCACAACACAGAAAGGGAGGAAATTGTTGGTAGTAGATGGGTATCAATACTGTCAGGAGAAGGCTGTAAATGTGAAGCAATATTGGTGTTGCATAAGAAAAAAATAAGGAAAAGTGTAAAAGCAGGTGTGTAACTGAAGTGAAGTGTGATGGTTATAAATTATTTGAGTACTGAGCTCCAGATGTCCTTAAAACAGAGATATTCAGGGTACGTGATCAGTTGAAAAGATGGGCGGAACACTCTATAGAGGACCCCTGTAAGGTGGTCCATGAAGTACTAGCCACTACCTCATCTGATGTTATTCATGAACTACCTAACACTACTGCATTAAAACAAACCATCACTCGACATAGATACAAAAAGAAAGTGGCTACCTTTAAAGTCATGTGTTCATTGAGAAATTTGAGCCCTGACATGTTGCCCATTAAATCGGGTTCCTTTATAGTACATCACAGCAGTGGTGACAATGGTAGTTCTGGTCACTTAGTTGTAATAACTACCGTTGATAACCTGAGAATGCTTTGTAGTAGTTCTGAGTACATAATGACAGATGGCATTTTTCCAGTCAGCACCTCTGAATATCGCCAGGTTTATAGTGTACACTGTGCGTTGGATGTACAAACTGTCGGAAAGTTGTCTCGGTGGTGTATGGCATTTTGCCTAGCAAGTCTGAGCAATGCTGTGATATGTTTTGGAGTTATGCATGTGTCACGATTTCAGATTAATGCCTAATATGGTCCATACTGATTTTGAAAGAGCACCCTTAAATTGTATAAAAAGGCATCTAAATGGGGTCTGCTGCAAAGGGTTGCTAGTTTCACTTCTTTGAGATTGTCTGGCGTCAGATTCAGAAGTTACATTTGGCCTCCGAATTTGGGAGCAATGTTGCATTTGCTATGCTTTGCAAGAAAATCCCAGCACTGACATTTGTTTCCCCAGAGGATGTTGCATGCACATTTGTGGAGATTGAGGCAGATATGCCAGAGAATGGTAAGCCACTGTGTACTTTCTTCAAGGAGAATTATATCCCAGGTAGGCCACGTAGATAAGGTATGTGTGGAACAACCTCCGAAAGGTTGCCACCTACATTTGAAATTCCCTTCTGGAATCAGTATGACACTTGTACAATGGGCTATTCTCATAGCCAATATGCCGTAGAAGGATGACATAGAAGGCTATGCAGTTTGATGGGGAAAAAGCAGTTATACTTGTTAAATGTGTTGCACGCCATCCAGTTGGAGCAAAACCATGTGGATGATCTACGGATTAGGCATGAGTTGTGTGTACCATCGTTCCCTAAATGGAAAAGGCTGATGGGTAAGGAACAGAAGATAGAAAGCAAACTAGTAAATCCACAAAAAGCTCACACCAGGTGTAGTGCAGCAAGCCAAATTGTAGTCTAAAGTCAAACACAATGCAGCAAGCAACAGTGATGCAGCAAGCAGAGATAAATCCAACTTTGAACGCCAAGTTTAATTCAAAACTTAAGCACTTTCGTCTCTTAAAACATTAATACAGGAACTTCATCAGATCAGGTCTGATGAAGTTCCTATGTTAATGTTTTAAGGGACAAAAGCACTTACGTTTTGAATTTGGATTAAACTTGGAGTTCAAAGTTGGATTTATCTCTGCTTGCTGCATCACTGTTTGCTGCACTGTGTTTGAATTTGGACTACAATTTTGCTTGCTGCACTACACCTGGTGTGAGCTTTTTTTGTGGATTTACTGATAGTTAAGGAAGCTTCCTTTGAAAGGCTCCTCTGTAACAGAGCTGAATTTACTGCACAAGGGTTTGTGAAATTGATTGTTAAACACTGTTCATTTTAAACACGGTGCAGTGATTTGACTTAATTTAGAAGATGTTTGAATTGGAGCATACTACAGTATGGAGCATTTATGGAGGTGGAATGTTTTTGTTAATAGATGTGATTGCACTTTAAATATGGACTGTAAACTGCTGAATTGACGTAAATGTAACGTGCTGTTTGCGGAACCAGTTACCGTTCAATACAGTACGTTGATCTGCAAGTGGTTGGTGTTTGGGTCTGTTTATCTCTATATGCACAGGAGTTACGTGGTATACGGGCACGTTCGAAAAATTTCATATATATATATATATATATATATATATATATATATATATATCTAGGTTTACTTTGTTTCGTTTAATCTCATTTCACTGAATTTCATTTCACCACAACCACTTCACTGAAAACACAAATTACTGAAAACTCATTTCATTGAACTGAACTTAGTATATATGGCACTGCGTAGAGTATTGTAAGGCAAGTAAAAGGTATATGCCCTTTCTCCACTATAGTGTGATCCTGGAGTTTTTATATATATTAAGAGGTGGTGTGGGGGGCACAGCACCCACCTTGTTTGTTTTATATTGTATTTTACTAAAAACTTAACACTACATTTTAAACAATAGACATGCATAGTTGCAACACCAATGACTAACACTCTCCAGAAGACAATATGTACTCAAACTAAGTGGAGGGCTAAACCCCCAACCATTCTGCCTTTATATACTAACTGCAGGATTGCACTACAGTGGGAAAAAGGGCATATCATTTTTACTTGCCTTACAGTACTCTACACAGTGCCATATTTACTAACTGCAGTTCAGTGGAATGAGTTGTCAGTAATTTGAGTTTTCAGTGAACTGGTCGGGGTGAAATGAAATTCAGTGAAATGAGATTCAACTAAACAAAGTAGACCCATATATATATATATATATATATATATATATATATATATATATATATATATATATAATGTTTTTGATGCTTTTCATTATACTCAACTAGGATCACTTGTTTGTGTTTCAGTAAAGGATATTCCATTTTTAACTCAACTGTGGACTACCTGCTATTTTCCATTTGATTATTTTGGAGCACATATTTTATAGTTATATTTTACAGTTCGATTTTTATTATGTGAGCTAAGTGCATAATGTAATTTAGGACGTGAACATCACATCCTCCACATGGAGAAGTTTCTTCTTTGTTTCCTCTTTCGGAGAATGTGTAGTACGTCGGTAGGAACAATGCTTGCAAAACTCAGCTGTCCAACCTCCTCCAGAAGCCTTCATTGGGTGCCAATGTCATCTTTCTCTGCTGTGACCCATTTGGAGTTTAACACAAAGTTCTCTATCCACACATCTGCTGAGGCTTTGCCTGCGTCTGGTGAAGATGTGGAGGGCTAACCACAGATTATTTTGGAGGGGCCTAGGGTGTACCCCAAATACTTATTAGGGAAAAGGTGCCTGGTACTTTTATTAAATCTAGTCAGGCGTCGGAACCTCCTAGATGGTTATTCCTCCATCCTCCTTCTTGGGTCCTTAATTTTATTATTGATGAACTGACTGTCATCTTTTTAATTTGCAGTTTTGTCTTCCTTACGGCATTGTACTTTGAAGGCTTTATTGTTGGTGGGTCTTGCTTTTACCAAGATAGTCTCTGAACTTCAAGCACTCATTTTTTGATTTCTCACAGGGACAGGATGTCTCTTCTTACCAGTCCTTTTATTGCCCCCGTTGCTTATTGTTTTGTCCTTGAATCAGTTTGTTCATCTTCCTTCTTTTTCACTTCTCCACAGAATCTTAGTGAGAGGGTTCTTCACACTTTGGACTTACATAGACAGTTCGCATATTAATTAGACAAAACATATCATGGAATCTGAGCAGCTTTTTGTTTCCTTTCATGCCTGGCAATTGGTTTTAGCAGTGTTTAAGCAAACCATCTCCTGGATTTGTAGGGCCATTTCTTTTTGCTATTCTTTTCATATCAAGCAGCATTCTTTTTTTGATAGTGATCATTTTACCAAGGCAGTGGCCTCTTCTGGTGCCTTTTTCAAAGGGTCTGGATGCTAGGTCCATCTTGGAAAATTGATACTTGGTCTTTTCTTTTCACAGTTTTACCAAATTTACAAGTTGGATGTCATTTCTCGGGCCAGAGCATATTTTGCCAGGGCCGTCTTTCGTGGGTTTTTGGAGAGCTCTACTGTGGCTTCCTCCTCCCTTACTTTACAGTAGCTGTTGTACTCTTCCAAGAGTAAAGAGTACTACAGGGTAAGGAAGGGCATAGACTAGTTTTGGCATAATGGTTAAGGTCTTCACCTTATAAACACAAGGTACAGGGTTTGATTCTGGCCATGAGTTACTGGCCAGGCTTAAAATGGCCTTTCAGAGATGTTAGCCTTGTGTACACCTATGAACCTATAGTACAGTTGTGTAAGATCTTACTATAACAGTAGATGTCCTATATCAGTGTTGCAGTATTCTGTTCCTCCCTCCTGTTATTTTCTTTCTTTCCTTTTGGCTGAGGGGTCTTTCAAACTTTTCTCTTTTTTTTCCCCTTCTTGGATGTACACATTATTTTTTTCTGGGGTTGCTCTAGTTCTTCTGGGGCAGTTCAGTTCTGAATATTGGATACTCGTACACTGCATATATACCTTACACCTTGCAATGTAGGATATGCATCTGACATACGGCACTGGGAAGTTGTAAAGGCTTTGATATGCTGGTCAAATGTTCAGCTGTTTAAAAAAAAAAAATACAACAGTGAGAAGTAGGACGTCTGCTATTGTGGTAAGGTTTTACATAACTGTACTACTTGCTTGTGTTATGAGTATGAGGGTTAACTGCATAGCTTTAAATTTCCAAGCAAAACAGGGCAATTTCAACTTTGGGGTTGGGAGAGTGGCCTAGTGGTTAAGGTGTTTGCCTTACAAACACAAGGCGCAGGGTTTGAGTCTCACAAGGGATAATTGGCTAGACTTAAAATGGCTCGCAAGGGCAGTTAGCTTAGTACTAATCTATGAACCTATAATCCTAAACCACCTTGTTCTATGGGAGATGAACTTATCCCATTTAACTTTCACCCTGATTCCTTCAACTCTTTTTTTTACTTATTGTCCACAACTTCTCCTCTGCTTCATAAAAATATGCGTGACCTGTATATAAAATTAGAGTGATACTAAGTTTGTATTTTACCATCCATATCCTTAAACAAGAGCTTCCAGTTTATCTGTTTTTATATTATCTTCTGTTTTGTCTCTTGCCACATATGTTTAGCTGCCATAACAGAATCCTTTTTAGTCCTTGCTCCTAAATTTCTTATCGTGTCCCAATAAGTATGGATAATGCTAAACCAATTCATATGTTGGTATGTAAAACAAAGGCTATAGCTGTAAATTATCTTCATTAATTCTGTTTCCCGAAAAGATCCGAAACGCTCTCAAAATGTTCCAGAACACCAAAATGTTCTTTTCTGGGTTTATCCAGTATAAAAACAAATCAACAGCAGCAAATAAAGCCAGCTTTTCTTGATTGCATGCCAGTTATACCATTGAATTTTTGAATCCTTTCCTTGCCAATGGCTGTAAATATAAAACCAACAGTAGAGGAAAGAGGACTCTCCTGTCTGGTTGTTCTGTTCAGAGACAGCTTATCAGAGAGGAACCCACCCACATTAATTTTTGTCTTTGTTGCTTCATATGTCCTCCTAATTTACCCTGTTGATTAGAAAATGCAAATGCTTCCATTGCCCTACTCATAAAATCCCAGTTTACTACTTTGAGTGCTTTCTCTGCATCAAGGTCCACCACCGGCAATGTTTTCTTACATTCTGCTTCCCTCTGGATCATGATTGATGTCTTTCTATTCACTTGTTGCGTTATTCATAAGCTGAGGGATCTCTACCAGAAGGTGACCCAGCGTTGGCCAGTATACTACTAAAGGGTACGCAGTACTTCACACGTATGCTGTAGTCAGACGTAGGCCATAAAAATCACATATGCATGTACCATCCTCAGAACTTTTTTGCTGCCAGTCAGAACGACATTCTGACCATCGGTCTGATCGTTTCAATAATTGCGACCTCAGCGTTTTTCAGATAAGAGCCACATTGGGTAAAATTTTCTTTTTACTACTGTCTTAGTTATGTCATCCAAGAAGGGCAAGTGCCAGTGTGAAAGACAAGTTCCACATAAGAGCAGTCATGTACAGTGTCTCTTTTGCTTAGGGCCTAGCCATGACCATAAGTCCTGAAGCATTTGCCAATTCTTCATACCCAAAACCCTTAGAAGCAGGCTGTCTTCTCTTGCTATTTATTCAGAGCAACAACAGCTTAAGTTGTTAGCTAAGCATATGGAAGGTACCTTGGGGTCTGATACTGAGCCAGTGAAGCATAAAGCCAGGAAACCTTGGCCTGAGGCTTCTGCTGCACCTCCGCCATCAGACATATCTCCTGAGGTGTTAATCAACCTGGAAGCACGTTCGACTTAAGGCACAGATTCATAGGCCGAGCCCAGTTCTGAGGCTGCCTTGACTCGCATGTCTTTGGAGGTAGAACAGACGTCTGATCAGGATGTCACGGGGGAACCTAGGCTTGTTATTACAGAGGCCCCTAGGGGTGTGCCACGAACTCTAGTGAAAGAAGAAATTGAGTCAGACACTTCTGAATGCAGGTCTTCGTCTGGTCCTCCGACATTGCATAAGATTGTTTTTCCTGCCAAGAAAAAAAAAAAAACATTTGTTCCCTGCTAAAGACGCCAATACAGATTGGCAGGCCCTTCCCAAAGCTTGTTTTAGGGCTTTGTGGCACTCAACCCCCTTCTTCCCTGCTTGCTCCTACACCTGCAACCTTTCCTTCTCAGAAATTATTGGGGACAATGATTCCTTTGATGATTTTTCCTCTGATGAAGAGAAAAGTACAACTGTGTACCTACCATAAATGTAGATGTTAGAGTGTATTCACTGTTGCAGTCATTACACTTGGGTTATCCTGCTGGCAGGCTACCCGCAGTCGGCCTGAATTCCAAAGTCTTGGTCTGGCGTCAGTTGTTGTCGCCTCTTCCCTGACATCAGAGCGCCAAGGGGTATAAAAGATGCAGCCAACACCATTTTCTTCAGTTTTTCTTGCCCCAGATGTCAGGTGCCCCCAAAAGGGTAGGCTAAAAAACATTGCTTATAAAAGCATGCACTAAAATAAACAATGCCTTCATCTACAAGCAAATACACCACATAGGTTGTATAGGATAGAGAAGTACAGATAAGTCCCAGCAAAGAAAGGGGGATGGTGGGTGGGTAACCTGGACTGCAACAGTGAATACACTTGAACATCTACATTTATGGTAGGTACACAACTGTACTATGTTCATCGTGTTTCACTGTTGCAGTCATTACACTTGGGTTGAATCCCAAAGCTGAGGTTGGGCGGCTGGGTCTAAATAGAATTAGGAGTGGATATAAGGCCCTGCAAAACTGCAGTGGCAAAGCCTGCTCTGGATTTAGAGAGAAGAGGTAAGTGGTAGTGCTTAGTAAAACTGTGCACTGAAGTCCAAGTTGCAGCCTCCAAAATACCCTTGGTTGGTACTCCTCTGAGGAAGGCTGCTGAGGTTGATGCTGCCCTGGTAGAATGTGGTCTAATGCCCTTGGGCACTGATTTGCCATGTTGTGAATAGCAGAAACGAATGCAGTGTCCTATCCATTTTGAAAGTCTGCTTTGAGATGGCCTTTCCTTGTGATCCTGCAGCATATGCCACTAAAAGTTGCTCACTCTTTCTGAAAGCTTTAGTTTTGTCCAAGTAGAAGCGTAGCTGTCTGTGTATGTCCAAAGAATGCAGAAATCTCTCCCCTTTATTCTGTAGGTTTGGGTAAAAAGTAGGCAAATTAATGGTTTGGTTAAGAGCCACACTGGACACTACCTTAGGCATAAATGTTGGGTTTGTCCTTAGAGAAATCCTGTCCGGATGGAAGATAATAAAAGGTTCCACAGCCATTAATGCCTGTAACTCTGAGACTCTTCTTGCTGAAGTTATTGCTAGGAGCAGAGCTGTTTTCCATAATAAGAATTTTATCTCAGCTGTATTGGCCGGCTCAAAAGGAGGCAGTGTGAGTTTTTCCAAGACAAAATTGAGGTCCCATGCAGGTATTGGTGCTCTCCTTGGAGGTCTTATGTTTTTGGCCCCCCGAGGAACTGCCTAAGCAATGGATGTGAAAAAATAGGTGGGTCTGTATTGTAATGAGCTGAAATGGCAGAGGCATGGATCTTAATTGATGAGAAGGATAGGCCTTTTTCCAGCATCTCAGTTAGATATTGTAAAATCTGAGGAATATCTGGAACAAGCATGTCAATTCCTTGTGCCTGGTTCCAAGCACAGAATCTCTTCCATTTTTCTGCATAAGATTTTCTGGTGCTGGGCCTCCTGGCCTGCAAAATAACATCCATAACCGCTTTAGAGAGAGGTGTATTCTGAATGGTTACACTATCCGCCATGCAGCTAGATTTAGAGTTCTGAGTTGGCTGTGCAGGATCTGAATGTTTTGTTGGCTCAGTAAATGAGGAATTTGAGGCAATGTCCAGGCTGGGCCTTGGGACAAGCTCCTTAGGATTGGGTACCAGTGTTGGCGTGGCCAATCCGGGGTAATCAGTATCATTTGTGGCTTCTCTTGTCTGTCCTTTAGGGGAGGAGAGGCAGTGGAGGAAAGGCATATACTGTAAGGTTGTTCCCGCTGAATGACAAAGCATCCACTTTCCATGCTTGTTTGTGATAAGTCCTTGTGCAGAATCTCTGAAGTTGGCAGTTGAGGGGAGGCAAAAAGATCTATGTCTGGGCATCCCCATTTCCTTGTTATCATGCTGAAGATTTGTGGATCTAGTTTCCACTCGTGAGGATCCATGAGTTTTCTGCTTAGTTCGTCTGCCAGAGCATTTGTTTTTCCTGGCAGGAATTGTGCTTGCAGGTGTACTTGGTAGGTCAATGCTGTGTTCCACAAAATCATGGCTTGTCTGCAGAGGGGGTAGGAATGTGTCCCCCGGCTTATGTACCACATGACTGTGGTGTTGTCTGTTTTTATCAGCAGCTGTCCTGGATGAAGTAGGCCCTTGAAGGCTGTCAGGGCATTTTGTACAGCTAGCATCTCTTTTTGATGTGTAGATGCCTTTGGCTTGGGGGCCATGTGTCCTGAATACATTTTCCTGCCATGTGGGCCCCCCAGGCATAATCTGATGCATCTGTTAGTGTTTGCCTGGCTGTGGGTAAACTGAATGGCTGTCCCTTGTTGTAGTGACAGGCCTGTGCCTACCATCGAAACTCCTGTTGCAGGCAGGGAATGAGTGAAATTAATGATTCCAGGCTGTGGCAATGTTGAGTCCAAACACTTTTTAGATACCATTGTAGTTTCCTCATATGCAGTCTTGCATATGGAATTAGCAGAATGCAGGAGGCCATGTAGCCCAGAGCCTGCAGAATTTTTCTTGCAGATAACTGGTCTTTATTGCCATGCTTTCGAAGTAAGAAGTCAGTTGCCTTTGTTTGTCTGGCATGAGATAAGCCATCTGGGCGGTTGTATTTAAGCTTGCACCCAGATATATTATCTCTTGAGAGGGTACTAGTTTTGATTTCTTTTCGTTTACTGTGTACCCTAGGCAAATTAGTAATCTTTTTACAAACGCCAGATGCTTTAGTAGAATGTCTTTGGTCTCTGCTTAAATAAGACAGTCGGCCAAGTAGGGATATATTTGAATTCCTCTTTGTCTGCAAAATGCAATTACTGGTGCCAGGCATTTTGTGAAGACCCTGGGCACAGTAGATAAGCCAAAGGGCAGTGCAGAGAATTGGTAGTGCATTGAGCCAGCTATGAATCTGAGGTATCTTCTGCAAGATTGTCTGATTGGGACATGCAGGTATGCCTCTGAGGTCCAAAGTTACAAGCCAAGCCTTCTTGCCCAGCATGGGCAGAAGCTGCTGCAGAGTCAACATTTTGAATTTCGGAACGTCCAAAAAAGTATTTAGAATAGACAGGTCCAGAATTGGTCTCCATGCTTTGTCCTTTCTTGGTACTAAGAAAAGTCTTGAGTAAAATCCTTGTCCCTGCTCTTGTTGTGGCACTGGCTGAATGGCCCTCGTGTCCATGAGAGATGAAACTTGGTTTTGTGCCGCTGCCCATTGATTGTGTGGCAGGTCTGGCATACCTTTTACCTTTGGAAGGGTGTGAAAGTGGAACCTGTAGCCCTGAGAGACTATATTTAAGACCCATTTGTCCTGGGTGATCATGTGCCAATTTTGTGAAAAAAAGTGCTAGCTTTCCACCTAAGGGTGCTGCCAAAAAATAAATGCTTGGCATTGGCAGAGGAAGTCATTGGGACTGTTTCCTATATGGCTGTGATTTGTCTTCTCCGCTTTTGGAGGTAGAAGCACCCCATTGTTTGGGCCTGTATGAGCCCTGGGGCTGTTTTCTGCCTCTAGGGCGTCTGTATCTGCCTCTTTGTGGCCTTTCTGACATGGGAAAGGACCAATTCTTAGAAGGCCAGTTCCTGTTAAATCTGGGTGGCTGTACCTGTAAGAAATCCTTCACTGTCTGCATAGATTCAGCTTTATCCTCCATTTTCTTCAACACCTCTTCTGCCTTAACACTAAACAAAGTTTCATGCTGTAATGGAGCATCCAATAATTTTGCTTTAACATGATCATTCAGAGTCTGTTCCTTTAACCAAGCATGCCTTCTAATGACAACCTGTTACAGCGGCCCTGCAAGAGGCCTCCAGTGAATCATAACCACATTGCAAAGTATGTTTTCCCACTTGTTCAGCTGCATGCAATAAATCCTGCAATTCCTTGTTCTCAGAACATTCATAATTTGTCAACATTTTCTGTTTTAACAGAGACATTAAGTATTGCTGATGTTTAAGCATATGAAACTGACAATTTAAAGCCCTTACAGCCAAGGTAGCAGAAGTGTAAACTTTTTCCCCCATCTGTCCAGTGCCTTAGAATCTCTATCTGAGGGGACAGGGTTTTTTGCAGTAGCAGCCTTGACCCCTTTGGGACCCTGAGAAATAGTTTCTGGGTCAGCAGCAGGGTTTTTATATAGAAATTTATGAGAATCTGGAACCCTGTAGTATCTGTCTGGGTTAACAGGTGCAGGAGGTAAAGAGCCGGGTGACAGACCGGACTCTGAAAATACATCATGTACAATGTCTAGAACAGGTGGAATAGCAAGGGGTCTGTGCTGAGGTAGTAAAAGAAAGTCTCTGAGCCTTTTCTTAGAATCTGAATAATCTTGGCTCTCCCAGTGGAAATGCTCCCTCATGGTATGCAGGGTTTCCCCAAATGAGTAATCCTCAGGAGGAGAAGCTGAAGGAATAGATTCTTCAGCATCAGAATCCTCATAGGGAGGAATAGATTATCCCTGTTCTGAAGAGGAGTCAGAGGAAATGGAAACCTGATCAGAGGAATCATATTCAGTGTCTTGCCTAGGCCTCTTATCAGGAGGGGGATGGGAACCCCTGATCAAAGTAATCAGGTCTTCGGCCATTTTGAGCATCTGTTTTTTAGGCATGGAAGTCTGTCCTGGAGAATGCTGTACTTGTTTCCTTGTCTTTAAAACTGTTTTAGTCTTTGTCTTGGATGCTGAAGTTGGCTTGATATAAAGTTGTGTAGGTCTGAAAACACCCTCAGAAGCCGATGCGTGCTCAGCGGCTCCAGACCCATCTGAGGGATTAGTTTTTGAAGGCCCAATACTTTGAGTATCCAGAGGCCTAGTCGTTTCCATGTGGGAGTCTGAAGCGGCCTGTGGCTCTGAGCTAGCGGGTGTCAGGGGCTGCGAAAGCGCCTCACTGAGAACTGGCGACTGGCCTAGAAGAGGCTTTGTCATTTGTTTTGGACCTCGGATGCCTGTCCTTTTCTTTTTCCTTGCGCTTTTTATGAACTCCGGTCGTCGGTTGTTCCGACGGCTTTATGTAGTTAAACCTTCGGCCAAAGTAATGAAAAGCAAAATCGTACCGACGCTTAATAGTGCGTTGGTTAAATCTAGCACAAAAGTGACAACTAGCAACGTCGTGGTCAGGGCCTAGGTAGGGAATACAGTAAGAATGAAAATCCTTATGAGGTATTTGCTTCCCACAAGAAATACAATTGTTAACTTTTTCTGACATCAGTCTAGAGCAAGAAAAAAGTTTCCCCAACAGGGTACTTAGCTTTATAGAAGACTTTGGTTCTGAAATTCAATTTCGAAAATCTCAGGAGTCGGCCGACCGGCACTTGAGAACTGCTTTTGCTTCGGGCACCGCGCGGCAAGAAAGGCTGAAGAAAATGGTGTCAGCTGCATCTTTTATACCCATGGCGCTCTGACGTCAGGGAAGAGGTGACAGCAACCGACGCTGGACCAAGACTTTGGAATTCAGGCCGACTGCGGGTAGCCTGCCAGCAGGATAACCCAAGTGTCATGACTGCAACAGTGAAACACGATGAACATCGCTTGGATTACTTAACACAAATTCCCTCTCCTCAGGAATACGTTTCCCCTGAGGAGGAGTCAGTCGGTGGTGATTCCCCCATGGAAGACATTTAATTTGGTGAAACTTTCTAAAAATGGGAGAACACTAAGTGGGACACCTCACAAATTTCTGACGTCCAAAAAAAGATGCTATCACCTTCTACAAGTTGATTTCCCTTGCCCCTCTTCAGTTCCAACAGTGCATCCTGCATTTCTAGTTACCTTTCATAATGCTTCCCAAACCCCAGATTCCCAGGCCCAGCTCCCAAGAAGCCTGACTGCTTCTACACAGTCCCTGAGGATTGTAAATTCCTCTTTAGGTGGTCTGCTGTAGACTCAGCAGTTATTTTTGTAGCTGCAGATAAACAGTCTGGGATGCTTCCCTCTACCTCCCTTCTCCCATCAGACAAAGAGAATAGAACCCTTGAGACATTGGGGAAAAAAGGCCTATACTTCAGCCATCTTGGCTTTTAGGGCCATCAATTATCAGAGACACATGCACACATGGCCAAGTACTCCTTAGAGCTTTTGTCTCAGGCAATCAAGGGCCATTTCAGGTCTTCCAGATGCTGAAGGAAAAGCGTTGGCCCTCTTTATTTTGGGAGCATTCTGCCAAGTGGCAAGACACTCCATTAAATGCAGCTGTGATGCTGCATAGGTTTGTGCCAGGGCAGCTGGTACTGCTTCAGTTCTCAGAAGATTTTCCTGGCGTAGGTAACAGCCCCTCCAGGATAACTTCAAATCTAACTTAGTGGATTGGATGCACCATTAGATAATTCAGCCTTATTTGATCCGGCAGCAGCTTCTCTCTTCAAGTCCCCTACCTGAAACAAATAAGTAACGCAAAAAGTTGAAACACATCTTGGTTTCTTCTGTGGCCAGGTTTCATAGGAACTTCCCATCTAAACCTGCCTTCATCCACAGCTGCATTCAGCATTCCTCCAGTAAGACTTTGAGGAGGCAAGAGACAACAGAAGCCTAGGGGTTCACATTCACCCTCACAAAAAAGGCAGTCCTTTCCTGACAAAACAGAGTCTGTGACTACCCTGCAGATGTCTCTCTTTTCCTTCTTTCCCGTAGCCTTTCAAATGCCCACAGGGTCTGGGAAAACATCACCCAAGAGACCTGGGTTCTTTCCATAATCAACTTAGATTTTTATCTGGACAAGAGTCAGGAAATCTGATCAGCTATTTGTGAACTTTCATCCCAGGGCTCTGGGTTTACCCGTTTCCTAGCAGACTATTTCTTTTTGGATTTCTAAGACTATTTCCTTTGTTACACGCTTCATGGAAAGTGCCTCTCTCCACCTGTGAAGGCCCATTCTACCAGAGCTGTGGCTCCCTCTAAGGCATTCTTCAGGGGTTTAGATAAAAGCGCCATCCTTGAAGCAGTCACCTGGTGTTCTGTTCATACCTTTACCAAACCTTACAAACTGGATGGCATCTCAAAATCCAGAGCCAGATTTGCTAAAGCCATTTTACATGGCTTAATTGAGAGCTTCTCTGCTCCTTCCATCTTGAGCTTTGGCATTCTCCCTCAAGTTATGCATACTGCAGCAAGTGAATAGAAGGACATAGAAAAGTTGTGTAAAATCTTACCATAACCATAGATGTCCTTTTCTTCTATATGCTGCAGTATTCTGCCCCCCCCCCCCAGTCTGTTTTGCTATGATGTACTGAAGATACAAATCCTTAGCCTGGCATTCCTCATGGGGCATTCAGTTCTGAGGGTGGTAACATGCGTATGTCACTTTTTATGGCCTGTGTGCGGCGTACCACGTACCCTTGAGTATTGAAAGACTTTTGTGTACTGGCTGATGCCGGGTGGCCTTATGGTGGAGGTCACTCAGGTTCTGAATACTGCAGCAGTGAAGAGAAGGACATCTATGGTTATGGTAAGATTTTACACAATTATTCTTTCTGTTAATAATGTAAAATGTTAGCCCTGCCCCAGCCATAAAACCACATTGATCCTTGTCTATCAATTTTGACAACACCTTTGCCATTCTTCTTGCTAGTGTAGCTGTAAACATCATGTGATCATTGTTTAAAATTGAAATTGGTCTATATGGGTAGCCATAATTTTAGGTTAGGTAGTGCCTCTGAGTGCGGCCATTGATTTGAGGCAACTGCTCCTATCTGGAGGTGTAAATTGGTTTTATGTGGTTATCCTAAGTTAAAACGGAAGGAGGATCTGAAAATGTATTTTGATTTGAGTGTTTTCATTGAAGAAAAAAGTCTTTGTAAATGTGACATAAATTCAAATGAAGATGAGAAGAAGCAACTGCTTAAAATATCAGTATGTCGAATGTTAGTGCATGGATGTAAACCAGAAAGTGTAAGTACACATTCAAAAGACTTGTCATGTATAATAGGTGGAAATAATAGCTTTCTATCACAATGACTACTCTGTATTATTGTGGAATGTAAATGGCCTTGAAGATATAGGCAAAATGCAAAACGTATTGGACTGTGTAAAGACATGTAGGATTGCAAATGATGATTATGTAGGAGCCTTATTTTGGTAGAAATGATGAGCATGTCATTTTGACATTAGGATTTCATGATGGACATTCAGCCAAATATCTCAGACAAAGGAAGAAGGAGGGTAGCTATACTAATTGCTAGAGGGGTTGCAGTACTAATAGGAGGAGAACCAGAAGCAATGGTAGTTTTGTGATAGTAAGGGACTGTTGGCAAGGGAGGAGGATAATGCTAGTTTGTATTTATAGCCTACTAAAAACTACTGTTGTGGAGCTTAAACTAATTAATTTGGGAGAAATAATAGACTTTTAGTAGGGCATATTATCTATAGGTGGTGACTGGTTCTTGACTGTGGGGATGTGTCAGGGGACCCAGAATGGAAAATATAACGAAAGAAGGTAGAGTTCTGAAGAAATGCATGAAAACGTTTGGAATAAAAGATAATTCAGTTGTAGGAAATCTGACAGAATTTACATATTATTCCCAAAATGTACAATAACTGGCCTAGACCAGACAGATTTTATATTTCATAAGAGCATGTATATTTAATTGAAAAACTGATAAAAACCCAGTAACTATTTAAGATCTTACACAGAAAATAACTGCACTAAAGATGCAGGTTAATGAAGTAAAAAAGAGACACAGGCACTTTCCTACTTCTAAAAAATGAGAAGAATATAAGGAATGGGTAGTGGATGTTCTTCAGAAGTTATTAGAGAATGAAAAAAATTCTTCATAAGGGATAGCTAGTGAATGGGATAAATTTAAAATGGAATAGAAGTGAGAGAGAGGTGGGAAACAAGTAATAGAAATTATTTAGAGAGGCTGTCAAAGGTTAAAGCATTGCAGAATAAGGGAAGTCAGACGAAACAAGAGGAGGAGGAACTGCAGAGTGCTAAAGGGAAAATAAGGGAATATTTGGATAATATGCAAGGAACTATTTTTTCTAGAGAACGCCAGGACAAAAATGACTTGAGCTTTACTATTATTTAATTGCTAGCTGCAGTGTCATTCAGTGATTATATAAATTTCAATTCAAATCCAAAGCAACCGGAGCACTAATGGACCAGGAGAGTAAAAAATAAAGAATGAAGTTTAATGAAGCACTTTTCGTCGAGTACACTGACTCGACTTCTTTAGATAAACAGTCTTAAAGCCTATGCTTAAGAACTCTATTGAACAATCGTGTGACAAAAAACATTAGCATATTAAATAAAATAATTAAGTCAATAACCATTTATAATTAACATTTTAACTATTTAACTTTAACAAATACTTTTTGAGAAACTTTTTAAAACAATGATCCTGCAGTTACTTAATGCAAAATCAAGTACACTCTAACACATTTGATTGTAGCCTGTGGTAACCAAAGCATATGTTTTAAAACATTTGATTAAACTACTTCAAATGAGCACTAAATTATTTTAAAAAGGGACAAAAAAAAAAACGCACTTGGTGACCTAGTGCAAAATAAAATATACTCTTAAGACATTTGGTTATAGATCATGAAAAACTAAACTATGATGTATATAAACACCTTCGACCATTAAATTACATTACTGCAAGTATATTATCAAAACTAATACCTTCATAGTAAAGTGCGTTTAAAACACGGAGGTAATAAAACCCATTCAGAATTATTTTTTTTACTAACCAATTCTCTTTGGGACTTAAAATTATCTACTCAAACTTTTTAATTTTAAGTAAGGTAAAATAGAACAAGTCTCATTTAACCGCATTTATATCACGTTATCGAAAGATGAAAATAGAGAATGCTATTTCATTGAACCTAAAATATCTAAACCACATATTATCTAACATTCAGAACAGCGAATTTTTTCCTTGGGGAAAAAAATTTCTATTCCGAGACACATACAACACAAGCACACCTAAAAAACATCAATACACAAACATACACTTATAATTGTACAACTAACCCTACACTAAACTATACATACACTACTATCTATCCATTTACCTTAGCCCAGACCCTAACCTTAAGGTCTGTCACTGTTGCACACTCACCTAACCCACTCCCTAATCCTAACAACCACACTATCGCACACTTACCTGAACCCGACCCATAAATCTCCACCACAGCGCTGAAATTAACGAAGCCACATAACCGGCCAACCGAATTCTTTCCCTAGGAAAGAATTCGGTGTTCTGCAGCTTCACTATTTTTTAGCGTTCGATTAAAACGGGTCGATATTAGAACATTCGAAGTTTTAAAACTTCGATGTTCTAATATAGACCCATTTAACCCCGAGGATGGTGGGCATCAACTCGGAGTTGCCAGTGCAGTTCTAACTGTTCCAATAGTAATGAAGTAGGTCCACCTCTTATGTCTTGGGTGATTTGATCAATTATTCTAAATTTGAATCTATGTGCTGGAAAGTTACTGATGTGCCTAGCCAAATCAAATGATTTCTTCCTAGGGGACTTCATTTATCCAAGCATAGTTACACTTCTAAAAATAGTTGCACCCAGAATTTCCTGGGCTTCACTAATACTCATACACTGGAGGAAATTATAAAACTACCCACTAGATGCTATAATATCCTTGACTTGGTCCTTGCCAACCTAGCCCCATGCTGCATTTCTTTATTCCCGATTAAGTATGCCCGCAAATCAGTTATCTGACAGGCTTACCGATACCACCCCACCATCAAATGAGACCACCTTTAGGGACTTCTCCAAGGCAAACCTACTTCATCTTGTTAAATACTTGTGTAAAATTCATAACAATCATTTGCAATTGGATCTAGCTGAGAGGGCTGCTGCATTCACCTCTGACTTTTACCAGCACTTGATAAGATGTATAGAAAAACTCAATACTTAGTTGCTCTAAATGTAGCTCTTATGCCACCCACTTCCTGTGCACTCGTGGCAGGTAGTTAAGAGGTCCAGGGGGGAAGGTGGAGCTCTAGAAGTCAGGCCAGGCAGTTGGAGTACGTATGGCAGGAATCCCAACAGTCATGATTGTAACAGTGTGTGTATTTGAAAGTTTACATTTATGATGAGCTGTAACAAAACTATACTTCAGTTTGTATGTTTTTGCAGATTTTTTCAGTGTGTTTGTGTGATATTTTGCCATTGGTTTGAACTCCATATTGGTGTTCTGCGTGTGTGTATAGGTGGAGTAATGTATTATTCTGCTTTTATTATAGATGGATTAATGCAAGCACCACCACAGATGCCCTCCCTTGCTATGTTCGATAGAAGAGGAAGATTCATGGACCAGAGAGGAAAGAAAGGAAGAGGCAACCAAGACAGAAGCGATAGCAGGTGACACACTAATTTTACTTCCACTGCTGGTTGTCAGACTGTGGGTTTAGTCATTCGTTGCACAACACATTCTACACAAACTTTGTTGGAAGAAGAAATACAGTCCTTATGCTGTTAATTCGCAAATTAAATTTTGCATGAGAATCTAAATGGCTTTTTATTGTGGATTCAGTGAATGTTTGGAACAGCTAGGCCAGTTTGATCTAGTACTGTGATTTGGTCATGGGATGTGAAATGGATATTATGTATTTAAGTTTTAGTAAACTATGGCCCTCTTTTGCACTGCTTATGAGGCGGGAAGAACCTTGAGTAGATTGGGGTTGGTTGTTGAGTTTTTAGTTTTTGTTGTGACAAACCAACAGTCAGACAGGTCACACGATGTGGTATTTGTGCTGAATTTCATACTTTGGATCTTAAACACGTTGAGTTCTTTGAGGTTGGTTCCTGATGTTCATCGTGCATACAGCTGCAGTAATCACAGATGGGTTTTCAGCCGTCAGGCGGTCCCTCGGTCAGCCGAATTCCAAAGTCTTGGTCCGGCGTCGGTTGTCGTCGCTTACTCCTCTGACGTCAGTAAGGCCAGAGTATATAAGACACAGCCGACGCCATGTTCTTCAGTCTTTCTTGCCGCGCGGTGCCCGAAGCAGAAGCAGTTCGCAAGTGCCGGTCGGCCAGCTCCTGAATTACGAAAAAAAATTGGAACCGAAGTCTTCTTTAAAGCTAAGTACCCCGTTGGGGAAACTTTTCTTGCCTCAGACCGATGTCAGAAAAAGTTAATAATTGTATTTCTTGTGGGAAGCAAATACCGCATAAGGATTTCCATTCCCGTTGCATACCTTGTTTGGGCCCAGACCACGACGTCTCGGGCTGTCGCTTTTGCGCTACCTTCAATAAACGCACTATCAAGCGTCGGGCGGAGTTCGCCCAACACTACTTTGGTAAAGCTTTTGATTATAAGATGTTGTCGGACACTCCGACTACCGTTTTGTCCAAAACACGCAAGGAAAAGGACCGACACGTGAGACCCGCGGTCCCCGCCGACACCACGCCAAAACAGGCTACACGTGGTCCGATTCTCAGCGAGACGCCTTTGCAGTCCCTGACTACCGATGACACTCCTTTGGCGGTGTTCTCTGTACCCGAGACCGCTGGGTCCTCGGTCCTTTCCCAGACTACAACCGAAGCCCCTGCTAATGTCGAGCCTACTAATGTGGACAGGTCCACCTCCACCCATGGTGTATTTAGGCCCTCATCTTCTTTTTCAATAAAGGCTTTTACTAAATCCAAAGCAGCCAGGCATCCCACGAGGCCTGTTGCACAGGGCCCATCTCCTGGACCCATGCCTAAGAAACAGGTGCTTAAAATGGCTGAGGATTTAATTACTCTTATCAGAGGTTCTCAGCCCTCCTGACAAGAGACCCAGAGTGGAGGAAGAATCTCCCTCTTCTGATCAGGGATCCATTTTATCAGAACATTCTGATGCAGAGGAACACTCTTACTCCCTTTTGAGGATTCAGATGCAGAACAGTCCATTCCTTCTGTATCCCTCCTGAGGATTTTTCTTTGGGGAAACCTTGCACACTTTGAGGGAACACTTCCATTGGGAAGGCCAAGACTTTTCAGATTCCAAGAAAAGACTTAGGGAATTTCTTTGGTTACCTCAGCACAGACCTCTGGCTATACCCCTGTTTTGGATGTACTGGATGATGTCTATTCGGAGGCTTGCCTTAACCCTGATTCTCTGCCTCCTGCACCAGTAAAACCTGATAGGTATTACAGAGTACCCAGCTCTCACCAATTTCTCTACAAAGGCCATAATGCTGACCCTGAAACCATTTCACAAGGCCCCAAGGGATTGAAGGCCTCCACTGCCAAGAATCCACTCCCTGCAGAAAGGGAATCCAGATCTCTAGAAAGGTGGGGTAAAAAGGTATATACCTCGGCCACCCTAGCCATGAGGGCCTTAAACTGTCAGTTTCATATGATTAAATATCAACAGTACCTGTTATCACAATTAAGGAACAAAATGTCTCAACCTGAACAACCAGATTTAAAAGAGTTACAGGATATGATGCATAGTGCGGAGCAAGTGGGTAAACACACCTTACAATGTGGTTATGATGCCCTAGAGGCTTCCAGTAGAGTGGCTGCCACAGGATCAGTCATTCGCAGACATGCCTGGCTTAGGGAACAAAATTTACGTGATCATGTGAAAGCTAAACTTCTTGATGCTCCTTTACAAAAGGATGTACTATTTGGTACTAATGCTGAGGACATACTACGGAAAATGGAAGAAAAAGCCAAATCTATGCAAACTGTCAAGGCTTTCTTACAGGTCCAACCACCACGTTTTAGCAGAAATTGGCCTTCAAAAAACTGTTCCTTTCCAGCCACTGACAAGCCCCAAAGAGGTAGATACAGACGCACAAGGGGCAGAGGGCAATCACAAGGATCATATAGAGGCAGACAATGGCAATCTCCAGCACCAAGAGGTGGTGAAGACAGTGCACAACAATACAGGAAGCAAACCCAATGACTCCCTCATTTCCATGCCAAGCAAGTCTCAGCTGACAGCACCTTTGGGAGGAAACTAGCATTATTTGCAAGCAATTGGCATATTGTCACAACAGACAAATGGATACTGGACATTATAAACAGAGGCTACAAATTTCAATTTCACACACTTCCAAAATGAGAGGCATGCCAAACCTGCCACAAAATCAAAGGGCAGAGGCACAACTGCAAATTTCAAAGCTCCTAAACATGGGAGCTATACAAAAGGTACCTACACACCAACAAGGTCAAGGTTTTATTCAACACTTTTTTTGGTACAAAGAAAAGGACCCGACTGGAGCCCCATTTTGGACTTATCCATCCTAACCACATTCCTACTTGTGCCAAAATTCAAGATGCTCACATTACAGCAACTTCTTCCCATGCTGGGCAAGGAGTTTTGGCTGGTAACATTGGACCTCAAGGAGGCATACCTGCATGTCCCAATCAGACAAAGCTGCAGAAGATACCTCAGATTTCTTGCAGGTTCAATCCACTATCAATTCTCTGCATTGCTCTTTGGCTTATCTACTGCGCCCAGAGTATTCACAAAGTGCCTGGCATCAGTGATTGCCTACTGCAGACTTCAAGGGATACAAATTTACCCTTATCTGGAAGACTGCCTGATCCAAGCGGACAGCAAACGCATACTACTGGAACATCTGGCATATGTGACACGGTTACTGCTTTCTCTGGGATATACCATCAACAAGGAGAAATCAAGACTAACACCATCTCAGAAAATAACCTTCCTGGGTGCCAACTTGGACACAAACACCCAGATGGCATATCTTACGCCAGAAAAACAAGGGCAACTATCGCAGTACTTCAAAACACTAGCAACCAGGCTTACTGCAAGGAAAATCCTGCAGGCTCTGGGATTCATGGCATCTTGCATTCTTCTAATCCCATGTGCAAAGCTGCATATGAGGAAACTTCAATGGTACCTAAAAAATCTATGGTCTCAACACAGTCACAGTTTGGAAGCAATTATACCAATAATTCCATGTTTGCAAAATGAATTTCTATGGTGGGCCCAAGCATGTCAAGTAAACACAGGCCTTCCATTCTGCAAGCCTCAAGCAAAACAAGTCATAACCACAGACGCCTCAGATTACGCCTGGGGGGGCGCACATGAAGGACAGATGCATTCAGGGCAGATGGTCCCAAAAGGAAAAGCACCTTCACATCAATCAAAAAGAAATGCTAGCAGTAATAAATGCAATTACAGCTTTCAAGGACTTCCTGCATCCAGGACAATTACTGATAAGAACAGTCAACACCACAGTAATGTGGTACATAAACAAACAAGGAGGAACACATTCATACCCCTTGTGCAGACTAGCCATGACTCTTTGGAACTTGGCTCTGGAAAGACAAATCGAACTTCAAGCACAGTACTTGCCAGGACTGGAAAACACACTGGCAGACACTCTAAGCAGAAATATGACAGAGCCACACGAATGGAAGTTACATCCTCAGGTGTTTACAGAGATAATCCAAGCGTGGGGGAGGCCAGACATAGATCTTTTTGCCTCCCACAGGAACCATCAACTGAAAAGTTTTGTTCAAGGACCTTTCATCCAAAGGCCTGGAAAGTGGACGCCCTTTCATTCAGTTGGACAGCATGGACAGTTTATGCATTCCCACCTCTGCCCCTTCTGCCCAATGTGCTTTTGAAAGCAAGAACAGACAAACCGAGGATGATACTGATTGCTCCAGATTGGCCAAGGCAACACTGGTATCCACTCCTGAGGAGCCTAACACATACTCCTCCCTGGTCCCTGCCTCTAATGCCTCTCCTACTGACTCAGAACAGCTACAAAACTCTTCACAGTCAGCTGAAAACACTCAACCTCGCTGCATGGAAAATTCCTTGACACCACAACAGTCCCTACTCCCCAAGGAGGTGCAGGATGTCATTTTGGAGGCCAGAAGACCATCTACTAGAAAAGCTTACTCCGCAAAATGGAAGCGGTTTTGCTGTTGGAATGAGAAAAGAGGCCAGGACCCTAGAAAATTGAACTTGCCTCAGGTTTTACAGTACCTAGCTGAACTGCTGAACAGTGGACTTTCATTTTCTTCCATAAAAATACATGCCTCAGCCATTTCTGCAGAATTCAACACGGATCCTCCTTTATTCTCTCACCCACTCTTACGACAGTTCCTCAGAGGGGCTAAGAATATAAGACCTCCAAGGAAGCAACCAATACCAGTCTGGGACCTTAATTACATACTAGAAAAATTAACATTGCCTCCCTTTGAACCTGCTGCCTCAACAGATCTGCAACATTGTTCTGGAAAACAGCTTTCCTTCTGGCCATCACTTCAGCTCGTAGGGTTTCTGAACTACAGGCCCTCATGGCGGTGCAGCCCTTCCTCATCTTCCATCAGGGCAGGGTTTCCCTTCGTACCAACCCTTCTTTTATGCCAAAAGTGGTATCCAGGGTAGCCTTAAATCAAGCCATACATCTACCTACATTTTATCCTAACCCTCAAAACAAAGGGGAGAGGCTGCTTCACACTTTAGACATCCATAGGCAGCTACGTTATTATTTGGACAGAACAAAGTCCTTCAGGAAATCAGAACAACTTTTTGTGTCCTATGCCATAGGGGCTCAAGGGAAACCAGTTACCAAACAGACCATTTCCAAGTGGATTGGCCACTGCATACGGTTTTGTTATTCCTATCATGGGAAATCTGTCCCGACTGGTATCAGATCTCACTCCACCAGGGCCACAGCCACCTCTACAGCCTTCCTCAGAGGCGTTCTTACTAAGGATATTTTGGAGGCAGCCACTTGGAGTTCTGTACATACCTTCACAAAACACTACCACCTACCCTTATATTCCAGAACAAGAGCAGGCTTTGCCACTGCTGTTTTGCAGGGCATTCTGGCTCAACCCAGTTCCTCATAGTACCTACCACCCTATGCATAGCTTTGGGACTCTACCCATCTGTGATTACTGCAGCTGTATGCACGATGAACATAGTACAGTTTTGTACCTACCATAAATGTAGATGTTCGAGTGCTAATACAGCTGCAGTACAGGTTTCCCTCCCTCCTTCCCCACTTGGTAAAGGCATGGGGCCTAACAACCTCTTCATACCACCTGACTGGGTTATCCTGCTATGTTTTATTTGCTTGCTTACACTGATTTTGCATTACATTGCATTGCCTGCATATGTAGATAAGCCTTATTTATGTATTGCCTTCCTTTTGGGGGCACCTGACATCTGGGGCAAGAAAGACTGAAGAACATGGCGTCGGCTGTGTCTTATATACTCTGGCCTTACTGACGTCAGAGGAGTAAGCGACGACAACCGACGCTGGACCAAGACTTTGGAATTCGGCCGACCGAGGGACCGCCTGATGGCTGAAAACCCATCTGTGATTACTGCAGCTGTATTAGCACTCGAACATCTACATATATGGTAGGTACAAAACTGTACTTTTTTGCCCTTCTTGGGATGTCTTGTTTATCTTCAGTCTTTAAAGGGAGAGTGTCAAGATTCCCTATAGCTCTCATTGTTTTGATTTAGCTGGTAGGTCAGGTGATCTTATTGTTTACATTCAGACAATTTTTAGTGTGATGGCTCAGGTTTCAGTACCTTGGGGGAAGGGTAATTTGCACTTAGGAAATGCTAACAGTTTCCTTTGTGTGTTCCTTTTATTTACAGCCCCATAGTGTTAGGAAAACATTATCACTTCACTTAGAAATGTAATGAAGTAGTGTTCATATGTTATTTCTTCTTTTCTTTGTATCTAAGTGGTTCAGTCTTTCATTTTGCAGGCAGACAGCAGTGGATTTTTTTAATACTCTCTGCAACATAGATGTTTAGTTGCTTGGGTTTACTGCTGATGTCAATAGATGCAGTGGATGCATTTTATGATATGATATGGTATCGAGCAGTGTTCATGTATTTATGCAGCTACTCATCAGGGTGCTTTTTACATGCATACCCATTTCAGTTTGTTGCTGTGGTGGATGTTATGTGATCCTATCTCGCCTACATTCTGAATGATGGGTTCGGAGCCGATCCCTCGGCTCCGACTCGGCACGCTTATGCCAAAGAGCGAAGTCTCTTATTGGCTGAGCTTAGGATGCAGCACTACCAGTCCCCCAGATCTCGTTTGCCGCTTCCCTGCGAAGACGTGGTCTCGAGCTGGCTGGGCTGAGTAGCTTTTATTAACTACTTTTCTGTCAGTTTTTTGCTATTTTTTGGTCACAAAAGCTGTTTTAACGGCTATCGCTCTTTTGTGTACGTTTGGATTGTGAAAACTGTTGTGTGTGATTGGGTTGAGTTTGTTTTCGGCCCCCCTTACATCCAGGGCCTTCCCGGACTGTCAACCTTTGAAAACTTTTCAGGGTCTCAAGTCTATAGTTGTTTAGAGTTCCCTGTCATTTACAGGAAGTGTTTGTGTTAAACTATAACTGTAAGCTTAGATTTATCATAAGTAAATCTATAGTTGTTTAATTTCCTGTCAAAGTTACTAGAATTGTTTAACATCATGTCTCAAACCCCTAGGCCTTCGGGCTTTAAAAAATGTTCGAAATGTGGTTTTAAAATGTCTATTACTGACGATCATTCGCTCTGTGTATATTGTCTAGGGGCAAAGCACTTGCAGGAGTCATGCAGCGTATGTCACGCTTTTTCCTCAAGGGTCCTCCAGGAGAGGAAAAATAAATTGATTCTTAAGGGGTTAATTAAACCCTCCTTTGAAGAAGCCTTGGCATCCTCTCCGGCTCCGGCCAAAGAAAAGGGCTTCGGTTCCGACCAGTCCGTCGGATCCGACTGCCAAGAGACTTAGGCAGGCCTCTCCTTCGGCTCCAAAGACTTCGGAGCCGAGGTCGAACGGTCTGCCTCGATGCCACCAGTATCGACTCCTCTGGCTTCGGAGCCGATGGCTGGGGCATCGAGGCGGGTCACCTTCGCGGCTCCGCTGCTCGGAGCCGACAAGGGTCGCCGCTCAGACACTTCCTCCTCGGCGCCGAAGTCTACCTCGGCACCGATGGAATCTGGTGTGAGTATTCCTCGGCGCCGATACTCATCGAGTCGCCTCGGAGCCGGTCCCCTAGCCCTTTGGGGCCGATGGAGAGGCCTTCTCGAACCCGTTCTGTTTCCTCTCGGTCTTCGAGAATGTCGGATTCTGATATAGACAGGGTGCTCCAAAGACTATTCCAGTCCCCAGTCTTCCAAAAATTTGTTTCGGTTCCGACCCAGTTGGCTTCGGAGCCGATGACCTTGGCCCACCCCATTGCCATTCCTCCTCCGACTGCTTGGCTCCGGAGCAGGTGCTGTTGGAGCCGGTGGAGATCTCAGGGTCGGCTCCGACCCTTACTCCAACCCGGGCCCTCGGGTCCGAGTTTGGTACGCGGACTTCTTCGGCTGGACCCGAGGGCGATGTTTCGGGACCTATGCTTTCGGTTCCGAGCCTCCCCCTCGGTGCTTCAGCTGCGGGACTTCCGTCGGCTATCACGGCTCCGGAGACCGGACACTCCCAGGATTCTGGGGGTCCGGCTTTCAGGGCCATGAGGAGTGCCTTGGCCAAGTCCTCTTCGGCCATCTCTCCGGCTTTACCGGCACCTTCCCTGGGCGTGGAGACTGGGTCTTTGGCAGTCCCCCTGTCTGTAGCCAGCGGAGCCCCTAGGCCTGAGGTTACCCCCAGTGGGGGTTCCCCTCCTCCTGAGGGTTCTTCGGAGTTGTCTTCAGAGGAACCCCCAAGGAAGAGATCGTGCAAGAGGAAGCACGTGGACTCCCGAGTCTATTACATCAGACACTGATATGGATGATGCAGAGGGATCCCCGAAGTCGTCCTCGGATGATGTCTCATTCGCAGACATCTTAGAGATCCTCAAACAACGAGGCGGCTGGATATCCAAACCCCCCTCTGCGGACGAGTCAGTGCTCCTCAAGGCCTTTGGAGCTCAGCCCTCCGCCTCCTGGGTGTCTCCGCCTCTTGACGAGCTTCTGGATTTAGTTTGTCGAAGGGCGTGGGAACATCCAGATACCGTGGAACCAGTCCCTTCTCGTCCAAATAAATTTTTGTCTGCTCCCCCCGAGAAGGAGTTCCTTACTAAAGGCGTGGCTGTAGATGCCATGGTGGTGGCATCTGCTACACAACAGGACATGGCAGAGGCTTCAACGTCCGTCCATCCTCCTAATAAGGAGTCTAGGAGTATGGACAGGTACGGGAAGCGCACCCTGACTTCAGCGGCCTTTACCTTAAGGTCTCTGAATTATTTGGCACATTTTACCAGGCTTCAGAGGGATCTGGTCAAGGAGTTGTCAGATTCCCTCTCGGTAACCTACCTGAGCAGCTAGCCCAGTCGGTTAGCTCTCAGTTGGCTATCCTTACGTCAATTTCTAACTCGTCCATGAGGCTCATTTCCTATGCGGCCGAAGGCGGTAGAGCGGCAGGCACAGGCGTGGCTCTCGAGACAAGCCTGGCTCCGCTTGTGTCAGTTTGGAGGCCTTCAAATCTTCCTTCGCCGCTCCCTTTGATGGGTCCTCATTGTTTGGACCCAAGGTGAAAGACACCCTTACCGCTGTGAGCAAGAGGGAAAAACTTTATCTGCCGTAGGTGCCCGTTATTCCACTCCCTTCGGCCTTACCCCAAGGCTAAAGGAGGGGAAAATGTGGTTCCAAATCTCGCAAGTTTTTCTCCCAACAGCAGGAAGATTCCCGTCCAGAGGCAGAGGACGGGAAATTTTTCAGGAGACGCCGTCCCAGAGGCGGCAGAGGGCCCCGCAATTCTGGAGACCGCGAGTCCTTTCGTGGCTCTTCAGCCTCCCACACGTCATGAGGGATTGCCCGGCTGTGCTGCTCGAGCCAGTCGGGTGTCGTTGCCAAGCACCTAAAAGCCTGGGAGTCAATCACTCAGGACAGATGGGTGCTCGGATCATTGCCGGAGGTTACACCATCCCATTCACATACTCACCCCACCGTCCAAGAGAATCCCGGACCCACCACCCAGTCAAAGGGAAATAGCAGCCGCAGAAGCTTTAAAGCTGCTAGAAAAGGAGTCATCCAACCGGTCCCCACAGACCAGATCGGATCAGGAAATTACTCCAGGTTCTTTTTAGTGCCAAAAAAGACAGGGGACCTGAGGCCAATATTGGATCTCAGCACACTGAACCAATCCGTCACGAAATCCAAATTCGAATGGTCACGTTACAATCCATTCTCCCATTATTGGAGAAGGATGTTTGGATGTGCTCCATAGACCTCAAGGACGCCTATTATCACATACCGATACATCAGGCGTCCAGAAGGTATCTGCTCTTCAGCCTGGGAGTCAGTCATTACCAATTTTGCGCTCTGCCCTTTGGTCTCACCACAGCCCCCAGGGTGTTCACCAAGTGTTTGGCAGTAGTGACGGCTCACCTGAGAAGTCTTGGATTCCAAGTGTTTCCCTATCTCGACGACTGGCTCCTGACTGCCACCACCAGGCATCTACTAATGGACAACCTCAAAGCCACCATCCCCCTGGGTGTTTCCCTGGGGATTACATTCAATTGGTCAAAGTCTGTCTTGCTGCCCTCTCAACGCATAAAGTTTATAGGAGCAGAGATAGACTCAAGATTGATCTGGCGTCTTTCTTCCTGCCGAAAGGATCCGAACTTTACAGGGCCAAGTTCAAGCTCTGATCTCGAGATCCAAAGCCCCAGCCAGGATGGTTCTACAGGTTTTAGGCTCAATGTCTGCCACAGTTCTTTTAGTTCCTCTAGCAAGATTACACATGAGGATTCTTCAGTGGCTCTTGTCAACTCAATGGTCTTTACAGGATCTTCCCCTCAATCATCACATCATGATTACGGAAATATGCAAAAGGGACCTGCGCTGGTGGCTTCAGACATCCAACTTGGATCAAGGGAAACCCTTTGTCCTCCCCCCTCCAGTGGTTACCCTGACGACAGATGCCTCCCAGATAGGGTGGGGGGGGCATTGTCTGGGCAGGCTAGTTCAGGGCTCCTGGCTTCCGGACGAAGCTCTTCTCCACATCAACGTGTTTGAGATGAGGGCTGTACTTCTATCCCTACAGGCCTTACACAAGTTTCTTCCTCAGGGCATCATCGCCATCCACACAGACAACATGTCGGTGGTTTGGTATCTGAACAAACAAGGAGGGACCAGATCACCCCTTTGCAGAGAGGCCATGAGAGTGTGGGAATGGGCTGTAGCTACCAACCGCTTCTTGGTAGCGACCCACATCCCGGAAAGTCAAATGTATTGGCGGACAAATTAAGCAGGACAATTCTCTCTCCTCACGAATGGTCTCTAAACCGCACAGTAGCAGCCCAGGTTTTCAAGAGATGGGGACCGTGCTGCGACCTATTTGCAACTCCACAAAACGCCAAGTGCCAAAGGTTCTTCTCCTTGATTCCACATCAGGAAGTACCAGCCATGGATGCTCTAGCACAACCTTGGCCAACAGGGCTACTTTATGCCTTTCCTCCAATTCCACTTCTTCCCAAAGTTATTCAAAAGCTTCTCAACTGGGGTCTTTAATGATTCTGATTGCCCCATACTGGCCTCGTCAGATATGGTTTCCTTACCTGAAGAAGCATGCAGTGGACGATCCGTGGACCTTAGACCTGATTCCGGACTTGCTAATCCATCAGTCGGGACATTGGCATCAGTCCCTTCAATCCTTGAAATTGACAGCTTGGCTCCTCCACTTCCGACCTTAGTTAGAAGGCACACACTAGATCCGGAAGTTGTTCACATTTTATCTTCGCCCACAAACCCACCACTAACAAATTGTACCTCAGTAAGTGGAAGAGGTTTGCTATCTGGGCTCAACTCAAGGGCTTAGACCCTATCACTGCTCCTGTCCCAGAGGTTTTGAAATTCTTAACATCCCTGTTTAATCAGGGATCTTCTGTCTCAACCATTAAAGTCCAACTAGCGGCTATCTCTAAATTCCACGAATCCATGGATCCTCCTTTGATGAGCAGCAGACTATGCAAAACGTTCATTAAAGGTGCGAGTCTATTAAGACCACCAGTTTTTCATCCTGCACCTCCGTGGGATCTTGATTTAGTGCTTCGCATTAACATCTCCCCTTCGAACCGGCTGCTACATGCGAGTTAAAATATTTGTCTTGGAAAACGGCATTCTTAGTGGCTATTACTTCTGCAAGAAGAGTTTCAGAGCTTCAAGCCCTGTCTATTAAACCACCGTACTTGATTTTCCACAAGGATAGAGTATCACTTAGGCCTAATCCATCCTTTGTCCCAAAGGTCTGTTCTAGTTTCTGTCTTCAACAATCTCTAGAGCTACCAGTTTTCTTTCCAAAATTCTCCAATGAAGCAGAATACACTCTCCATAAATTGGATGTTCACAGGCAATTACGCTTCTATTTAGACAGGACTCAGCAACTTCGTAAGTCAGACCAGTTGTTTGTGTCCTTCTCAGATAATAAATTGGGCCAAACCATCACAATAGCCACTATCTCAAAATGGATCAGAGATTGCATAGCTCAGGCCTATTCTTCTTGAATAAGCAACTTACAACATCTATCAAAGCTCATTCTACCAGAGCTATGGCTACTTCTATAGCCTTTCATTCCAAGCTCGCTATATCGGAAATTTGTGCTGCGGCTACTTGGTCCAACCCGCACACTTTCATTTCCCACTACAAATTAGATGTGGCATCTAAAGGACGAGCATCATTTGGTTCCACGGTACTCAGGAGTGTTTTCCAGTGAGCCACCCAGGATTCAGGTGCTAGGGACGCTGTCCCATCATTCAGAATGTAGGCGAGATAGGATCACATAACATCTTTTAGTTATGTACTCACCATAACTTCAGATGTTTGGGATCCATCTCGCCTACATTCCTGATACCCACCCTCCTTCCCCCTGCCTTGGAGATCAGAAGAGATTGAACGGTTTTGAGTTCTACTGTTTTTATCTTGTTTCATCTGACAATGTTATATAAGCAGGGCGTGCATGTGTGCATGTATGCGGACAAACTAGATCTGGGGGACTGGTAGTGGTGCATCCTGGGATATAGTAAGCTCAGCCAATAAGAGACTTCGCTCTTTGGCATAAGCGTGCCGAGTCGGAGCCGAGGGATCGGCTCCGAACCCATCATTCAGAATGTAGGCGAGATGGATCCCAAACATCTGAAGTTATGGTGAGTACATAACTAAAAGTTTCTATTGCTGTTGGTTATATGAAAAACTGACACAGCAGTTACAGGAGATGTTCTTAGGTGAGCAGTACAGGAAGCATTAGTGCTGATGGTGGAAGTAGGGTTACCACCTGTCCCACTTTGCGAGGGACAGTCCCTCTTTGGGCAGTTGTGTCCTGCAAAACAATTGTAAAAATGGCAAATGTCCTGAGATTTTAGGACAAAATTATTTCCTATATTTTATATAATAGTTACATAAAACAGTTATTCTGTATCTGAAACGCCTAAATGTTATAAGAAACAGAATAAACAACTAAAATGCTACAAGAATAAGCTTTTATTTAGGCAAAAAAGTGAAGTGTTCTGTCCTTTGTACTGGCCGTGGGAATGTTTCAGCCTGCAAAATCTGACGTTTGTACCAAAAATGTCCTACTTTGGGCATTTGAAAAGGTGGCAACCCTAGGTGGAAGAAAAAAAGAACACTTACATTGTAGGCACTCAACAGGTAAGTTAGCTTCCAATACTAGGCATATGGAAAGATATTGTTCCTCACTGATGAGGAATCACTCCGGTACTAATTCCGATACATAAACAGTGTTTCAGGGAGAGGATTTATAACCGGTCATCTGTAATACCACATGTTCTTCTTGGGTACTACCCAGACAGAACTTTAATGAGCTTATTGCAAGGATACTTTACAAGTGCTTTCAGAATGAGAAAAGGTATGAGCCAGAACTAAGGCCCAAGTTAAGCCCAGTAAGTAAGTAACAGAGACAGGAGAAGCTAAATGTTTAACTTTCTGCTTCTTTTTGACAAGAAACGCCGTAGATGCAGACCCAACCCATTTCAGGCACATCACCCCAGGAACAGAGACTTCACCATCCCTTCCTCAGAAAGCGCCAAAAGTGGCTCTTTGCCCACCAGGGAGTCTTAATAGCCACAGAGGATGTGTTTAACCTCTGGTCCATGTTGGCTGAAGGGATAATACCAGAGCATTCCAAGGAAGAAAATTATAAGTAGTCTGAGGAACCAGAAATGGCCACATCAGGGTCATCTATCTGTGGCTGAAGGAAAGTATCATTCTGCTGAAGAGGCAGAGTTGTTCTATGGTAAAGCTGAGAAAAAACTGTGAAACCCAGGAATCGATGACAGCAGAAGTATACCTCTCAATTGTCCAAAGTTTGGCAGGCTGTCCAGAATTTTGTATCTTACTTTTGGTCTGCTCCTCGTAAATGTTGTGGTTTTCTAACAAATTTTTCAGGACTGAAGTCAGTAGATAATACTAAATAATAGATATCCGAGTTGCCAACTTCATATGTTTTAGAAAATAGTGTAAAATCTGTCCGTCCAGCAACTTTCTAAGTTTATTGGAACAATATTTAAAATCTCTCCCTATTTTTGGGTCTTTGCCTCCCCCATTTTTCTCTGGCTTTGTCCAAATTTCTTGCGCTGAGAGGTATGAGCAACAGTCAGTGAATGTTAAGTATCAAAATATAGTCTTTTTCTCATTAAAAAAAAACTGTAACAAGACGGACTTGCCCAGCCCTTAAACTAATTTATACACTTGTCATTGAAAAAAAAAATAGAGTAAACTTAAGAAAAAAAAAAAAAAAACAAGTTTACACTCAGAATTGTCAAGTGACTGTCCAGAAAAATAAATTCCCCAGTTTTTGTCAGAAAAGTACTGTTGTAGTCATAAAATTAATAGTGTACGTTTTTTTTCCACTCCAAAGGGAATTTATCCTTTCAGCAATGGAAAAGGAAGCCAACCATCAATTCTCAAAAGCCAGCAAGAAGAGTGCTCTTCAGTGGCAAGAAAACTCAGAAAGGTTTGGCAACCAGACACTGATTTTTTTCCAGCTCGGCTTAAGCTGAGACCAGTCTGAAGATGTGGAAGGTGACCATAAGCTTTAAAAGGTGGTTAGCTCTTACATCTGAGGCTACTGTAGTAATCTAACTAAAAGCATCATATTTTATACATCATGCATAAACCTGCCTGGACAGCATTTTTATGGTGCAGCTGTGCAGCATCCACATAGAGAAACCTAAACCCCCCCCACACACACACACACAGATGTGCCCTGCAGTTATAGTCAATTTACAAAGGCCATGTTGGGCTGAATTCAACTCTAATATCGGGTAATATTTCTTTCCCTGACAACATTTATACAAGTCCTAGTCTCAGTCCTATCCTATCCACGCATTGAGGCTGTTCATGGATGATGGATCTCAAGGGAATCCTTGGAGCCTGTCTCTGCTAGCCAGTGTTTATATATGTATATATATATATATATATATATATATATATATATATATATATATATATTAGTTGTGTATGAAGACAAATCCCCTCATTAGACCATGACTCCCCTTAGGAAGCATCACCACTGAATCCCAACCCTAGGATGGAGACACCCATCCCTCCCTGCCACTCCCATCAGTCAACCAAGCCACTAATCAAATCTAGGTCATCTGGGCTGTAGTTTGAGTTTTTAGCCCTCTGTGCCATTGAAGCATCTTTAGTCAAGATATTCTTGAAACATTTTTGTGAAAAGACCCCTCAATAATGCTTCTCTCATTTTGTTCTGTAAGGCCTAATATCTTTTAGGTGAAAGTAGACAACAGACTCTGAAGCATGTCTATGTGTATCAGAACATGTGAAATATATGTATTTTGATATAGAATGTCATCAATTTCAATAATGAAGTTTTGAAATTCAGTCATGGCAGCACTGGCTCTCATGAAGATACAGCAGATAACTTCATGAAGGAACTCTATGCCCATTTAGATAAGTGAGTACAGCTGGTAGTCCGTACAAGAACAAAGAAAATTGTGAAATTCAAAACAAACTTCTCTGGTGCTCCTCTTATAATAAAAGGGAAAAAAATCCTCCCTAAATAATACATCAGATCCAAAAATGTAACATCAAGGATAATATAAATATTAGTAAAACCAGAGGCCGGCATAGTTGGAGAAAGCCCTAATTCCAGGCCAGATGATTTGGGTCCCATTAGCAGCTTGAGTGCTTGTGACACTGGCAGAGAGGGTTAGATGTGCATGTCCCCTGGGAGGGTGTTCATATAGGGGGAGGCATGTTCCATAAAAAGGAGTAGCCAATAGATGTGACAGAGGAACCCAGAGGAGGGAAGGTATGTTGAGTATAAACTCCAAAATTAAAAACATATTCTGCAGGAAGCGGTCAATGGCACAGCCTCCCAGGGTTGGCTCTGTGGCAGCCCCAGGCTTAGAATGGAGCTAGTTTGGGGGCAGTAAAAGAGGCTGGTACACCCAGTGATGGACAAGAGCACTGGGGTAGCCATAAAGTATGACGTTCTGTTAAGAAATTAAGGAAAAACACTTAAATCTACAAATGTAGCTCATAAACACGTTAATGACAAACTAAGGGAAATTAAAAATCCTTCTTTAGTTATGTTAAGAAACTAAGGAATAACATCCAACATTGCTCTGAACTTATTCAAAATGGCCCCACCTATTCAGACCTAAAAGATATTGCCAAAATACTAGCAAACAAATTCAGTGCTAGTTTCTGACAATATTGGTCGATTGACTGATTTTTCTGGTAAATCATTAAAGGTTACAGTGATTTTACATGGGAGGGGACAAAATATGAAGCAGTAACAGAAACACTCTTCAAATCAGAGACAGTTGAGAGGAATGGTAACAGTCTGCGAAATCATGGCCAGATGACAGCAGATGAAGTACACAGCAGTTTGTCCTGCAGATGTGTCCACTGTTTATATATGGTGGACTTCCAGTTAAAAAAAAAAAAAAAAAAAAAAAAAAAAACACCTCGTACTCTCACTGATACCTAATGCTGCTCTTTTGTCATCAGCCAGTACACCTGCACTCACCGTACTTGGCAGCGGTTTATGTACTACTGCTCACAGCAGCAGTTTCTATACTCTTGTGCATCCTATACTCATACACTGCTGTTTATATTAACTTGTACACCCTATACGATCAGCAGCATTTTAGATACTCCTGTACTGCCTATAATCAGACAACTTTTTTGTACACTTGTGTACTCTATACTCATCAGTTTAAGTGCTTCTGTGTACCCTGCAACATATGTTCAGTCAAAAACCTAAAACATGAACCTGGAAATAATCCTGTCCTCAAAATTTCAGATATTGTTTTTACATAGAATAAAGTATAATTACCTGGCAGACTTCTACAGCATAACCTAATAATATGCTAATAGAATCTTTGGTCCATATGTTCTTAACAAGCTTTCAATCAAAGAGGCCATTTAAATGCTCAGCCACATTACCCAATATTGATGATCTCTTGTCAGATTCAAAACCACCATTGTTGAAACAGCCTTCTCTAAATTGACCCCAGCAATATGGAATTACCAGCATCTGAAATGAGACAAGAAGGCATGCTATAGAGTTTCAAAAATATACGGAACAGCAGCTTGTTCAAAGAAGCATCATATTCCTGGTGTAAAAAAGGTAGCCTAAGCATACATCACATCAAGCAGGCAAGAAACTCAAGAGGAGTCAGTTATGTTAAATCACGTTTATCCCACAGTGCTGTTCAACTCATGCTATAATGTGTAAATAAAATTTTTACTATTCTCTCTCTCTAGTAGACCTGAGTGAAATGGGAACAAGCCCCACACCCTGCTGCACCCCTTGGTTAATATAACATCCACCGTGAATGTATAGCCTTATTAAAGTTTGGAATTTTTGCTGAAATGTATGTCAGTCAATTGGAACGCTAAACTGTATGAATGCAGATGTAGAGATGTTAATATTGACTTTGGGAACCCATTCATTTAGGATGTAGAAGACATCTCGTACATGACTTGGGACTCTGTCAGTGCATATGCTTGGGTACAATGCAGGTATGGGGTCCAAATGCAGAAATGATAAATCAGCAAGTGAAGGAGAGTAGTATTGCTGGAAATGAATTCATCCTCAAGTCTTTGTGAGTACCTTCAAGAGGTGGACCCTGTTTTTCACAAAATTTCACCAAGATGACACTGATATATAGACTGTATTTTATATAGCATATATCATGGAAAGAAGTAAGTTAAAAAATAAAGATGGTGGGGTGCACAAGACCCAGGATAAAAAAGTAACCAATCCTGGTAAGTGCACTGGTGCCAGGACTGGAAAAAATGACAGTGTAGAATTCTCAAGATAGGGAAACATTCCTACAATGGGGCTAGGCCAGTCCCAGGGGGAGGATGGCCCTTTTGTTGTAGAAGGAGGTAGCAGTCCACAAAAATCAGAAAAACTGATAAGCCAGAAAAGAGTAATACAGACAATAGAGTGGACTATTAGGTTCATAGGTAAGTACTAGGCTATATCTGCCCAAGGGCATTTATAAGCCTAGCCAGAATGTGTTGGCTTTCACCACCCCTTTAGATTAGTTCTCTGTGCCTCTGTCCAGCAGAGCCATTAGTTCCCTGGGCCACTGTCCAGCAGAGCCACTGCAGTGATCCCTGGGGTAAATTTTCTGTTTCCCATCCACCTGTAAAGGTTTCTCTTGAGTGTTAGTGAGGGCCTCTGCCTGATATATATTGGAATCCTGTTCCAAAGCATGGGGAGTCTCTGGGACAGGAATCTGTCCCTCCAGCATGTCCTATTTATCTTTGTGGTGAGGTTATATCTCTAGAGCGTGTGGCTCCCTGGGATTTTTTTTTTTTTTTTTAGGTGGAGCATGTCCTCCAATTCTGGGTTGGACATTGCCTTGTATGTCAGGCAGAGATCACCTCTGAGTAAGCGGTATGCAACCGAGTACAGCTGGAGTTTAAGTCAGGCTGCATAGGGCATCTGAGGCCAGTAATCCTCTTGTTGAGGTACTTTTGTGGTCTTTCCAGCTTTTGCAGGTGTCTTGTAAGGTACATCCCAAATGGAGAGTTGTATTCTATAATGGGTCTAATGAGTGATGAGTAGAGAGGCACAAAAACCTCTTTTGTTCTAGATGCAACCCCTTTTGTGATTAGGTGGGCCACATAGAAGGATTTTCTAACCACCTTGGCAATATGATTATCAAAGGAGAGATTACTATCTACTTGGGTCCCCAGATCCGTTATTACATTTTCTGTGTTTAGGGGACTACCACCTATGTGGTAGTTCGCGGGTACTTTGTTTTTTCCAAAGAGGATGACTATGCACTTTTTGGCATTTAGCTTGAGGCCATGATTTTGACACCAGGTATCCGTCTCAGTGAGACCCATGTGGAGGGTGTCTGTATCAGCCGGAGAATCAATTATGGCCCCTAGTTTGCAGTCGTCTGCGAACTTGGTCAGCCATAGTCCTCCTGTGCTTCCCTGTACCTCTGAAAAGTATATACCGAACAGGAGGGCTCCTAGGACTGAGCCTGGGGGATGCCACTTGTAACCGGTTTAGAGTCTGACGTAGAGCCTGCAACTCTCACCATGTGGATTCTATTCATGAGCCAGTTGGCAACCCATCTTGTGACGTAGGGGTTTATGTTCAAGCTGGTGAGCTTGTCTATAATACTAGAATGGGGAATGGTGTTGAAAGCCTTTGCAAGGTCTAGGTAGGCTGTGTGGACCTACTTTCCCTCTTCTAATGCCTTGGTAATCATCTCAAAGAAGTCCACCAAGTTTAGGAGGCATGATCTGCCCTTAACAAAGCCAAACTGGGTAGGGTCCAAGGTTTGGAGGTTCCCAATATCTCTGTTAATGTGTTCCATGATGATGCGTTCCATAGCCTTGCAGACCAGGCTAGTCAGGCTTATAGTGCGATAGTTCCCGGGGTCCATTGTGGCCCCACCTTTGTGGAGTGCAATAACTGTTGCTCTGCACCACTCTGTGGGTACATAGCCTGTAGAGAGGCTGAGTTTGAACAGTATGTTTAGGTGAGGGGTTAGTTCATTTTGGAGCTCTTGTAAGACACAGCCTGGGACACTGTCCGGTCCCATTGAAGCTGTGATGTTAAGTTGTCTATCTCACCTTCATTCTTGCTGGTTGGGTTCGGAGTCGATCCTTGGCTCCGACTCGGCCATCTTCAAAAGCTCGAGAGCTGCTTACTGGCTCGAGGCTCCCCTATATCCCATGATGCCTGGCACTAGATACCCAGATCTCGTTTGCCGCTTCTGCTGCAAGGTTGTTCTACTGGCTCAGGTCGTATAAGTTTTATTATTATTATTGTATTTTTTTGTTCATACTGTATAAGTTAGTGTAGAATTAGTCGTTAGTTTTTACTATTGTAGATACTTTTCTGTCTAGTTAAGCGTACCCTTCCTTAAGAAACTCGTTTAAGTTAGTTTCCCCTCCCCCCCTTCTCTCCCTTCCACAGAAAGGTTCTTTCCGTTTAAGTTAGAGGTTAACCTTTCTTTCTATCTCCCTCAAAAAAAAAAAAAATATATATATATATATATATATAATTTTCTTCTAATTAATCACTGTTAGCGTTTAGTGATAGTTTCTCGGTAGTTTTTGTTGTTGTGGTACTTGTAGTGGGTTGTGGTAACTGTAGAGTGTTGACTTTTACTGTTGGTTACCTTAACAATCTGTGTGAAAAATTTTTCCTTTGTTTTCTCCTAAGATGTCCAAGGATCCAAAACCGTCCGGATTCAAGAAGTGTGACTCATGCTGTTAGAAGATGTCTCTGACAGATGGTCACACTTCTTGTGTTTATTGTCTGGGCGCTGTGCACCTGCAGGACTCTTGCTCGATCTGTCATGCCTTCAGTCCAAGAGTCCTGCAGGAGCGCAAAAATAAATTGATACTGAGGGGTATGCTTAAACCCCAAGATTCACCGGTGAAGGCTCAGCCGGTAAAATCTTCCAGGCCACCTAAACTGTCGGCTCCCTATTTGGAGCCTTTGTTGGGTGAAGCCACACTGTCCATTTCGGCTCCGGCTGGAACCAATGTCCCTCCCTCCCAGTCGGCTCCGACACGATCTTCGGAGCTGGCTGAGAGTCGAAAGAGATCCAGGTCTCTCTGCCTTTGGAGTCGATACATTCGGCTCCAAAGTCACCCCTGCTCCAATCGGAGCGTAGTCATTGATCATCCCACTCTTCTCGGTCCTCTAGACTTTCGGACCATGACTTGGAAAGAGTGGTCAGTAGGCTCTTAAAGTCGCAGGCCCTAGCCAAAATGTTGTCCAGCCCTCCTCATCAGGAGTCGGCTCCGTCCACAGCTGTAGATATTCCTCCTCCGACTCTTCCTATGAGCTCGGAGCCGGAGTTCGTTGGGGTTCGAGTCGTGGAACCGTCTGCGCCGATGCCCTCTCTTTCGGTTCCGTCGTCTGCTCTGATCCCTTCCATGGTACCTTCCATGGAAAGATCTGGACGCCGAGACTCCCTCGTCGGTTCCGAGGGGGCGAGTGGCATCGGACCCTTGTCCGACCCCGCTCTCCCTCTCGGTGCTTCGGTGCAGTTGAGCTCGGCTCCCACATCTGCCTCGGAGTCGTCTCCCTTGGTGCGGGGAGGGCTTCTGGTTTCTTTGGAGACTGAGCCTTCTCTGCGTCCGGGCATGGACGCCTTTGAGGTGATGAGGAGTGTACTGGTTCCTGAGTCAGTCCCACGATCGACCCCATTGGCTCCTCCCTTTAGGGTGCCTGCGTCAGCCTCTGCCCCTCTTTCAGACCCCAAGCGTGGGGATCCAGCACTCCAGGACACCCCTTTGGGTGTATCCTCCTCTTCCGAGACCTCCCCTGATCTTTCAGAGGAGCCACCTCCAAGAGAAAATGCAAGAGGAAGCATGTTGACTCCCCCGAGTCTGTCACATCGGATACCGACTTAGAGGAGTCGGAAGGGTCCCCAAGATCCCCCTCTGAAGATGTCTCCTTTTCAGACATCTGTGAGATGCTTTGGCAGAGGGGAAACTGGGCTACTCTAAGCCCTTCCGAGGATGAGTTATTCCTGGATGCATTTGGATCCCGACCTTCCACCTCCTGGGTGTCTCCACCTTTCGACCCACTGATGTAAAGGTTCCGCAAAGTTGCATAGCCGCATCCAAGCGTGCCTCCTTAGGGCCACGCCTGTGCCTGAGGCTCTACTCGCACCATCGGCTGCATACAAAATGAGCCTCATGGAGGAGTTTACCACTGAATTAAGAGTCGCCAGCTGGGAGGCTGTCTTAGCCTGGGCCCCTTCAGCTGATGGATCTTGGAGGGTTATCTCCAAGCTCTTTCAGGAGATCCCTCTGAAGACAGGTAAAGTGGCACAGGTAATTCAGGGAACGCATGGAAAAGGTCACTGAAGAGAACATCCGTTTCCCATACCTGTCTATCGTCCTGGACTCCTTGTTAGGGGGATGGACAGATGAAGTTTCAGCCAACTCCTCCTTTGTGGCCGCTGCTACCACCATGGCATCAACGGGGACACCCTTGGTCAAGAACTGTTTGTCCTGCGGGGCAGTAATTAACTTTGCAGGTCTTCTAGGGGTCGGTTCCATTGTGTCTGGAGCCATTCATGCCTTTCGAGCCACCACAGACATCGTCTTTCACCAACACCCCTTTTGATGGTTCCTCTCTCTTCGGACCACAGGTGAAAGATGCCCTTACCAGGTGTTAACAGGAAGGCAAGACTCTCTCTGCCGTAGGAGTCCATTTTTCCACTCCTTCCAGACCATATCCTAAGGGTCAGAAGAGTGGAAAGATGTGGTTCCGAAAATCCCAGGGAGCCATGCCGGACACATGTGGTAAGTTTCCCTCCAGGGGCAGAGGAGGGAACAATAACAGATACTGCCCTCGTGGCAGAGGGGGTCCGCAAAACCAGGGCAGCAGAGAATCTTTCTCTGACAAGCCCTTCCAGGATCCCTGAAGGGTTGCCCGGCTGCTCACCTCTGGAGGCAGTCGGGGGAAGATTATCGCTGTACTCAAGAGCCTGGCAAGACCTAACACATGACAAATGGGTACAGTCCATCATATCTGGAGGCTACAGAATTCCCTTCGTTCGCACCCCCTTAAGGTCAAACAAGTCCCTTCCAGATGTTCCACCCAATCTCAGGGACCAAGCAGTGCAAGAAGTCTCAAAACTGCTAAGAAAAAGGGCCATCCAGCAAGTCCCAGCAGACCAACAAGGATCCGGAATTTACTCAAGGTTCTTTTTGGTACCAAAAAAGACACGGGACTGGAGACCCATTTTGGATCTCAGCAGACTTAAACAAGTCTGTACAAAGAACGAAGTTCCGGATGGTCACACTTCAGTCCATTTTACCCTTTCTGGGTCAGGACAATTGGATGTGCTCCATAGATCTTTAGGATGCGCACTACCACATCAAAATGGACAAACACTCCTGAAGATTCCTTCGCTTCCGGCTGGGAAACCGCCATTATCAGTTCAGAGCTCTGCCCTTTGGTGTCACCAGAGCCCCCAGGGTGTTTACCAAATGTATGGCAGTAGTTACCACTCACCTGAGACGGCAAGGATTCCAGCCGTTTCCATATCTCGACGACTGGCTCCTCACTGCTACCACCAGACATCACCTTCTGCGAGCCAGAGACTGCACCATCGACACTTGTTCCAGACTAGGTATCACAATACATTTTGAAAAGTCTGCATTGTCGCCCTGTCAATCTATCACCTTTATAGGCGCAAATTTAAATACCAGAGACATGTTGGCGAGCCTCCCACCAGACAAGGGTGTTAGTGATTCGTCAGCATGTCAAGGTTTTATTAGCATGCAAAAGGATTCAAGCCAGGTTTGTCCTTCAAACGCTAGGTCTCATGGCAGCAGCGATCGTACTTGTCCCTCTAGCTCGGTTTCACATGAGGATTCTCCCATAGCTTCTTTTCACCCAATGGTCCTTCCAGCAACTTCCCATGTCTTACATGATTATGATCACTCAGGCATGCAAGAAGCATCTTGCGTGGTGGATGGTCTCCACATCAGTGCTCCACGGCAGACCATTTGTTCTCCCCCCTCCAGTGGCTACAGTGACCACGGATGCCTCCCTGATCGGGTGGGGGGGCATTATCAGGGCAGAACAGTCCAAGGCACCTGGCAACCTCACGAGTATCATCTGCACACAAATGTCTTGGAGATGAGGGCCGTGCTCTTAGCGTTGCAGGCTCTTCAGGACTCTCTTCCTACCGGGACCATTGCAGTTCAAACGGACAATATGTCCTTAGTGTGGTACATCAACAAGCAGGGCGGAACCAGGTCCTACCCCCTATGTCGAGAAGCACTCCGACTCTGGCAGTGGGCGATCCCTTCCCAACGGTTTCTGATTGCAACGCACATCCCTGGGAGGTCCAACATCATAGCAGACAGACTGAGCAGAGCAATTGTCATGCCTCACGAGTGGTCTTTGAACCAGGTAGTTGCGGACCAAATCTTCTGCAGATGGGGCCAACCTTGCTGCGACCTTTTTGCAACTCCCTTCAACAGCAAGTGCAGCAATTTCTTCTCTCTCCTTCCACTTCCCGGGCATTCCCCCAGAGACGCTCTAGTATACGATTGGCTCCAGGGACGACTTTATACATTCCCTCCTTTCCCCGTCATACCGAAGCTAATTCAGAAGGCTACTGTTTTGGGTTGCAAAATGATCCTCATTGCTCCTTACTGGCCTCGACAAATATGGTTTCCGTTACTGCAGCGCTATCTTCTCGAACAGCCTTGGACTCTGGACCTAGTTCCAGACCTCCTGATTCATCAATCAGGCGGGCTGCACAAATCCCTGCACTCACTCCAGCTCACAGCGTGGTTGCTCCACTTCCAACCTTAGCCAGGCTCCCAGATATCTCCCCCTTTGTGCATGAAATCCTTTTGTCATCACACAAGTGTACGACCAGAAAAACTTACGCTAGTAAGTGGAAACGTTTTTCTTCCTGGGCAGAGGCAAAAAGTATAGACCCATTTTCAGCCCCTGTACACTCCATTTTGGAATTTCTCGCGGAGCTCTTCCATGCTGGCTCTGCTTCCACTACAATTAGAGTTCATTTAGCTGCAATTTCAAATTTTCACATTGGCCTGTCGGAAAACAATATCATGTCCCATAAGCTGTGTAAAGCTTTTCTCAAAGGAACCTCTCTGCTCAGGCCCCCAGTGAGAGATCCTCCACCACCGTGGGATCTAAATTTGATTTTAGCTTTGCTAATTTTGCCCCCTTTCGAACCTGCAGCTTCTTGTTCACTGAAGTTCTTATCTTGGAAAACCCTTTTTCTGGTAGCTATTACATCAGCCAGAAGAGTTTCGGAACTACAGGCTCTTTCTATCTGTCCCCCATACCTCGTGTTCCACAATGACAGGGTTGCTCTTGGGACTAATCCTTCCTTCCTTCCTAAGGTCTCTTCAGAGAGTAACTTGAATCGGTCCATAGACCTTCCTGTATTTTTCCCTAACCACTCCAACAGGGCAGAGTACAAGTTGCATCAGTTAGACGTTCACAGGCAACTACGTTTTTATTTACATAGAACCAAAGACATTAGGAAATCAGATCAACTGTTCCTGCCTTATGCAGTAGATAAACAAGGTATTGCGGTCTCCAAGGTAACCTTACCCAGGTGGTTGTCTTCTATCATCACATTCATATGCCAACTCAGGAATAAAGAATTACCAGTCAAACCAAAAGGTTACTCCACCAGAGCTTTAGCCACTTTGGTGGCTTTTCAGGCTAGGTTGCCAATGGAATCTATTTGTGCTTTGACTACATGGGCCAACCCACGTACTTTCATTTCGCATTACAAGTTGGATTTGGTTTCCAGGAGCAGAGCTAATTTTGGTTCCACTGTTCTGAAGAGTCTTTTCCGTTGAGCCACCCAGAATTCTAGGTGCTATGGACACTGTCCCAACCAGCAAGAATGAAGGCGAGATAGACAACTTAACTTAAAGAAGTTATGTACCTACCATAACATTCCATGTTAGTTGTCTTCTTCTCGCCTTCTTTCTTGCGTCCCACCCTCTATCCCCCTATCCTAGTGGACCGAGAAGAGTTCCTCTTATTTTTGCACTGGCTGAGTCTTCTCTGGCTATTTCCTTCTGCTTAGTAGTCTCTCCAGTAGGATTTATGCATTCTAGGATAAGATTCATTTATTATTATGTCTGAAGTTAGACTTACCAAATGAGATCTGGGTAATTAGCGCCAGGCATCATGGGATATAGGCTGGCCTCGAGCCAGTAAGCAGCTCTCGAGCTTTTGAAGATGGCAGAGTCGGAGCCGAGGATCGGCTCCGAACCCAACCAGCAAGAAAGAAAGCGAGAAGAAGACAACTAACATGGAACATTATGGTAGGTACACAACGTCTTTTTTTTGGCTTTGGATAGGGCTGTTTTAACCTGTGTGTTGGTGAATGAAGGGGCCCTACATTCTTCTGGTATGGTTATGGGCCCTTTAGGGGTTGAGAGGGGGGGTGATGTTTGCACTAAACCTGTCTGCCAGAATGTTGGCAATATCAGTCAGTTCAGTGTCTTTTGTGCCATTCTGCACGAACTCAGAGCAGATCTGAGAGTTTACACTTAGGTTCTTGACATAGCTAAAGAACGCTTTGTGGTTATCTTTGGAGTCATTGACAATTTTTCTTTTGAAACTAGCCTTGGATGATTTAATGAGAGTCGTAGTTTCTTGCTGATATACTGATCAGGGATGTCTTTCCTTCTTGGGATTTTACTCTTTTCTGTACTAGTTTCCTCCTTCTGTTGTTTAGCTTGTTTATGGCAGGGGTCCACCAGACTGGTTTTGTTTTCTGGAGGAATGAGTCTTGGTTTTACTTGGGATAGCACGATCCATGCATTCCTGCAGATGCTCATAGAGTGCCTTTGTAAAGGTTTCAGCAGCTTGGACAGCATTGTCCTTTTGCATGGGGGCTGTGAACCTTAAGTAACGTGAAGTTTGCTTTTGAAAAGTGTTTCATGGTGGTTTCTTTGATTGGGGGTGGGGGCGGAATGTGGATATCCAGAATGGATTAGTCTATGGTCTGATCTAACCAGCAAGGGGTTGCCCTCCAGTGTGGAACACTGGTCGCCCATGTTGGTGATGACCAGGTCCAATATGTTGTTCCTTCTGGTGGGGGTGTTGACAAGTTGATCCAGGGCGTTCGAGTTTATAAATTCTAGGAAGCGTTGGGCAAGGGAGTTAGTACTTGAGTAGTTCCCCCAGTTTATGTTTGGGTAATTGAAATCACCCAGTATTAGGGTGTTTGGTAGGACCTTCATATTTCCCAGTGTCTCCAGAAATGTGGAATGGGGGTCCTGGGCCATGGTGGGTGATCTGTAGCAAGCTACAATTTGGATTGCAGTTTTGCCCATTGTTGCACATGGATGATCTCTTATGCATTGTGCTGCACCACTAACCTGGAGGTGTGGGCATCTTTGATGAATATGGATACACCCCTGCCTTTTGTATTTCGGTCTTGGTTCTGTGGCCGAAAGGTATGGTGTGAGTTATAGTCTAGTAGTGCTGGGGTGCTCTCAGGAGCCTTAAGCCAGGTTTCTGTTACTGCACAGATGTCGATGTTCTCCATACTGAGGAGTGCCTCGAGTGTGTGTATTTTGAGGTTTATACTTCTGGCGTTGAGTAGCATTACCCTCAGTTTTTGGTTACTTGTGCTATTTATGGTGGTAGGTTTGTCTTTTGAGCCTTGCCTAAAAAGGCACTATGCACCAGAAACTTAGCCAATTGTTAAAATTGATAATTTTTTCTTTATACTGTGGCATCATTCTTGGTGAGGGCAGGATGCTACTCAGGGTCATACCAGCCTGGGCTACATGATCTGAGACCTCTTTCATGTCTCTCTTCATGTAGTCCATGGAGGTATGTCTCGGGTCATTCACACCAACATGGACAATGACAGACTTGTATTTGTACTTGTTCTGGAGTGACCTGAGTGCTTGTGTTATGTGGTGGATCCTGGCACCAGACAGGCAGCTAACTGTAGTCTTCTCCTTGTCCAGCCTAGTTAGTGGGATATCAGTGTGCCTGACTATAGAGTCGCCTATTACTAGTGTGTTGGGTATGTTATTTTGCATTAACGGCTATGATTGCGTGGCACACTGTGTGAAGTATGTGTTTCATGGTTGGTGATGGGGTGTGGAGGTTGCTTGGATGTCTTCTTTGGAGGTCTCTGTTGCTTTTGCAGATTTTTATTTAAAGCCTCTGAGTATGTTTTCATGTATTCATGTGTGTTATTTGCCAGTGTTGGTTCTGATTGGCTGCTGTGGACGAATAGAGCCCCTTGTCCTTCTGGACAGTATAGGGGGGTCTAGTGCTAGGGTTAATTAGTTTATTAGGTCTATGTGTGACTGGTGGTGTGTTGCAAGTGTTACCCTTCTCTTGACTATCAGTTCCAGTCTTGGGTTGAGAGAGCTTTGCCTCCAGTTTGGCTGTATAATTGCATCTCTCACATATATTAGTGTTTGGTGATAGGAGGAGAGGGTTGTCTGTGTACATGAGACAGTTGTAACATTGCCTCAAAATGCCCAGATTCACCAGTTGGACTGGAGAGTACACCGGCAACTGCCCTTTGGACATGCCTGAATAGGTAGAGTAAGCTGATGTTCATAGTGTATCACTGCTGCAATCATTACACTTGGGTTATCCTGCCCGTCAGGCGGTCCCGCAGTCGGCCTGAGTTCCAAATTCTTGGTCCGGTGTTGGTTGCTGTCACCTCCTCCCTGACGTCAGTGCGCCAGGGGTATATAAGATGCAGCCAACGCCATTTTCTCCAGTCTTTCTTGCCGCGCGGTGCCCGAAGCAAAAGCAGTTCGCAAGTGCCTGTCGGCCAACTCCTGAGATTTTCATTCCGAATCCAGAACCGAAGTCTTCTACAAAGCTAAGTACCCCGTTGGGGAAACTTTTTCTTGCCTCAGACCGATGTCAGTAAAAGTTAATAACTGTATTTCTTGTGGGAAACAAATACCTCATAAGGATTTCCACTCCTATTGTATTCCATGCCTAGGCCCAGACCACAACGTCACTGGTTGTCGGTTTTGTGCTAGGTTTAACTAACGCACTATTAAACATTGGTTTGATTTTGCCCGACATTATTTTGGTAGAAAATTCAATTACACCATGCCGTCGGAGCTTCCGAAGACCGGATTACACAAAAAGCGCAAAGACAAGGACAGGCATCCGAGGCCCAAAACTGACGACGAGGCCTCTTCTAGGCAAGTCGCTGGTTCTCCGGTTTTCAGCGAGGCGCCTACACAGCCCCTGACGACTGCATCCACAGACCGCCTCCGACTCCCACGTGGAGCTGGCTGGGCCTTTGGACGTTCTTTGTTTTCAGCCTACCGAAACTAACCCCACTGAGGGAACCGAAGTAGCTGAACAAGCCACAGCTTCAGAGGGTGTCTTCAAACCTACCCAGTTAACCATTAAGCCCTCTGCTAAGTCTAAGGCCCCATTAAAAACAAAGAAACAGATACAGCATTCTCCAGGACAGGCTTCCATGCCTAAGAAACAAATGCTCAAAATGGCCGAATACCTAATCACCCTGATCAGGGGGTCCCATCCCCCTCCTGATAAAAGGCTCAGACAGGATGCAGATTATGAGTCTTACGACCAGGTGTCCATTTCTTCAGATTCATCCTCAGACCTAGGATATTCCTTACCCCGTTATGAGGATTCGGATGCTGAGGAATCTATTCCATCAGCCTCTCCACCTGAGGACTACTCCTTTGGGGAGACCTTACATACTATGAGGGAGCATTTCCATTGGGAAGGCCAGGATTGCTCAGAATCCAAGAAAAGGCTCCGAGACTTCCTTTTGTTGCCTCAACACAGACCCCTTGCTATTCCGCCAGTGTTAGATATTGTGGATGATGTGTACACTGAATCCAGCTTAAACCCTGACTCCCTACCCCCAGCCCCAGTTAAACCTGATAGATATTACAGAGTCCCTGACACTCTCAAATTTCTGTATAAAAGCCCTGTTGCTGACCCTGAAACTATTTCTCAGGGACCCAAAGGGATTAAGGCCTCATCAGCAAAAAACCCAGTTCCCTCTGACAGAGATTCCAGAGCATTAGACAGATGGGGAAAGAAAGTATATACGTCTGCAACTTTAGCAATGAGAGCCTTAAATTGCCCGTTTCACATGCTAAAATATCAGCAATTTTTGATGTCTCAGTTGAAACAAAAGATGCTTTCAGATTCAGATACTCCTAATTTTAAAGAAATGCAGGATTTATTGCATCCAGCTGAACAAGTGGGAAAACATACTTTGCAATGTGGGTTTGATTTCTTAAAGGCCTCCTGTATAGCAGCAGTTACAGGCTCTGTCATTAGAAGGCATGCTTGGTTAAAGGAACATACATTACCAGATCATGTTAAGGCGAAATTATTGGACGCACCTTTGCAGTGGGATGTGGTGTTTGGAGTTAAGGCAGAGGAGGTATTAAAGAAGATGGAGGATAAGGCAAAATCCATGCAAACGGTGAATGATTTCTTAAAGGTTCAGCCTCCTCGTTTTAGCAGAAATTGGCCAACAAAGAATTGGTCCTTTCCAATCACAGACAGACCTCAGAGGCAGATACAGACGTCCAAGAGGTAGAGGTCAAGCACAAGGTCCTTACAGGCCTCGACAATGGGGTACACCAGGCCAGAAGGAAGGAGAAGACAGGCCACAACCTTATAAAAAGCAGCCTCAATGACTTCCCACTACAGCTGCCAAACAGTTTTCTTGTGGCAGCCCCCTTAGGAGGAAAACTGGCACTTTTCTATCACAATTGGCTTTGCATCACCAAGGACAAATGGGTTCTCAACATTGTATCTCAAGGTTACAGGTTCCAATTTCATACCTTGCCAAGGTTAAAAAGAATGCCAAATCTGCCACCAAATCAATGGGCAGAGGCTCAAAAACAAATTACAGCACTCGTGAACATGAGAGCTATTCAAAAGGTACCACCACAGGAGCAAGGACAAGGATTTTATTCAAGACTTTTTCTGGTTCCCAGAAAGGACAAAGCCTGGAGACCCATTCTGGAGCTTTCTTCTTTAAACACTTACCTGGATGTTCCGAAATTCATAATGTTGACACTACAGCAGCTTCTTCCCATGCTAGGCAAGAAAGCTTGGCTCGTGACTTTGGACCTCAAGGAGGCATACCTGCATGTTCCTATCAGACAAAACTGCAGAAGATACCTCAGATTTCTAGCTGGTTCAATGCACTATCAATTCTCTGCACTGGCCTTTGGCTTATCTACTGCGCCCTGGGTCTTCACAAAGTGCCTGGCACCAGTAATTGCATTTTGCAGACAGAAAGGAATTCAAATTTATCCATACCTGGACGACTGCGTGATTCAAGCAGAGAGCAAGGACATTCTTCTAAAGCATCTGGCGTTCGTAAAAAAGTTAAGTTGCCTGGGGTACACAGTAAACGAAATAAAATCAAAACTAGTGCCCTCACAACAGATAATATTCCTGGGTGCCAACTTGAACACAACGGCCCAGATGGCTTATCTCACACCAGACGAGCAAGGACAACTGACTCAATACTTTCAATTGATGGCAACAAAAACCCAACTCCCTGCAAGAAAAATTCTGCAGGCCTTGGGCTACATGGCATCTTGCATATTACTAATTCCATATGCCAGACTGCATATGAGGAAACTACAGTGGTACCTAAAGAGTGTATGGTCTCAACACTGTCAAAGTTTGGAAACAGTTATACCACTAATTCCATGCCTTCAACAGGAGTTTCGCTGGTGGGCTCAAGCTTGTCACCTCAACAAGGGACAGCCTTTTACTCAACCCACAGCCAAGCAAACACTGACAACAGATGCATCGGATTACGCCTGGGGAGCACAGATGGCAGGAAAATGTATTCAGGGCGGGTGGCCCACAGAGCAAAGGCATCTTCACATCAATCACAAAAATGCACCTATAGCTTTCAAGGACCTGTTGCAGCCAGGACAACTACTACTAAAGACAGACGACACCACAGTTATGTGGTACATAAACAAGCAAGGGGGCACGCATTCCTACCCCCTCTGCAGACTAGCCATGACCTTGCGGAACACAGCTCTAGACTACCAAGTTCATCTGCAAGCACAATTCCTGCCAGGAAAGAAAAACACACTGGCAGACAACCTAAGCAGAAACATCATGGATCCCCACGAATGGGGATTAAATCCACAAGTATTCAGAATGATAACACAAAAATGGTGGAGCCCGGACATAGATCTGTTTGCATCCCCAAAAACTGCCAGCTACAGAAATTCTGCGCAAGGAGTTACCATCCACAAGCATGGAAAGTGGATGCCCTCTCTTTCAGCTGGAAAAACCTACAAGCATACGCTTTCCTTCCTTTACCTCTCCTTCCAAAGGTACTCATAAAAGCCAGGCAAGAAGAGTCAAAGATGATCCTGATTGCATCAGACTGGCCACGCCAGCACTGGTACCTAATCTTAAAGAACTTAGCACAAGAACCACCCTGGATTTTTCCTCAAATCCCACATTTGCTGACTCAGCACAACAATCAGATACTTCACAGCCAGCTAAAGACCTTAAACCTAGCTGCATAGAAAATACCTTAGCCAAGCAAGCAATGCCTCTCTCCAAAGCTGTTATGGATGTCATTCTGGAGGCCAGAAGGCCTAGCCACCAGGAAAGCCTACTCGGATAAATGGAAAAGATTCTGTGCCTGGAACCAGGCGCACAACCTTGACCCCCTTGTCCCAAACATTCCTCAGATACTTCAATATTTAACTGAGATGCTGGACAAGGGCCTCTCCTTCTCATCAATCAAGATCCACGCCTCAGCCATTTCTGCTCATTACAACACGGATCCACCAATTTTTTCTAATCCTTTGCTCAAACAGTACCTCAGAGGGGCTAAAAACATAACACCGCCCCGTAGAGCACCTACCCCAACTTGGGACCTCAACTTTGTTTTGGAAAAATTAACTTTACCTCCTTTTGAGCCAGCTAACACAGCAGAATTAAAATGCATATCTTGGAAAACTGCTCTGCTACTGGAACAGTTTCAGAATTACAGGCACTAATGGCAGTGGAACCTTTCCTCATTTTCCACCAGGACAGGGTGTCTTTAAGAACTAACCCTACGTTTATGCCAAAGGTGGTATCAAGTGTGGCTCTAAACCAAACTATTCATTTGCCAACTTTCTATCCAAAACCACAGAACAGGGGGGAGAAACTACTACATTCTTTGGACATTCACAGGCAGTTACGCTTCTACTTGGACAAAACCAAAGCTTTCAGAAAATCTTAGCAATTATTGGTAGCATATGCTGCAGAAGCACAGGGCAAAGCCATCTCAAAACAGACTATTTCAAAATGGATAGGCCATTACATACGTTTCTGCTATTCTCACCATGGGAAACCTTTACCTAGCAGCATTAGATCTCACTCCCCCAGGGCAACAGCCACTTCAACTGCCTACCTCAGAGGAGTACCTACCAAGGATACTTTGGAAGCAGCAACATGGAGTTCTGTGCATACCTTCACCAAGCATTACCATTTGCCTTTATACTCCAAATCCAGAGCTGGCTTCGCCACTGCTGTACTGCAGGTCCTTATAGCCACTCCTAATGCCTTATAGAACCAGCCTCCCTACCTCAGCTTTGGGATTCCACCTAAGTGTAATGACTGCAGCAGTGTAACATGATGAACATAGTACAGTTTTGTATCTACCATAAATGTAGATGTTCGAGTGTAAACACTGCTGCAGTCCAGGTTACTCTCCCTCCTGCCCCTCTTACCTGCTGGTACGTACCTATGCCTTGTACCCTTTACTACCTATGGGGAGTATTTGCTGGTAACTGAAAGTTTGTTGTGTGCTTTTCTTATGTATGTTTTATTAGCAATTTTAATTGCCTACCTATTTGGGGGCACCTGACATCTGGGGCAAGAAAAACTGAAGAAAATGGCGTCGGCTGCATCTTGTATACCCCTGTCGCACTGACGTCAGGGAGGAGGCGACAGCAACCGACGCCGGACCAAGACTTTGGAACTCAGGCCAACTGGGGAATCACCTGACGGCAGGATAACCCAAGTGTAATGACTGCAGCAGAGTTTACACTCTAACATCTACATTTATGGTAGGTACAAAACTGTACTTTCTTTGCCCCCTGCTCCAGTCAAGCCAGACGGGTACTACAGAGTCTCTGACTCTCGCAAATTTCTTTATAAAAACCCTGTTGCTGACCCAGAAACCATTTCCTAGGGTCCCAAAGGGGTAAAGGCTTCCATGGCTAAAAATCCAGTTCCCTCTGACAGGGATTCTACAGCATTAGACAGATGGAGGAAGAAAGTTTACACTTCTGCAACTTTAGCAGTGAGGGCTTTAAATTGCCAGTTTCACATGCTTAAATACCAAAAATATTTAATGTCTCTGTTAAAACAGAAAATGCATACAAATTCAGAACATCCTGACTATAAGGAAATGCAGGATTTATTGCATGCAGCTGAACAAGTGGGAAAACATACTCTGCAATGTGGTTTTGATTCATTAGAGGCTTCTTGTAGAGCAGCAGTTACAGGATCTGTGATTCGAAGGCATGCTTGGTTAAAAGAACAAGGTTTACCTGATCATGTTAAGGCAAAATTATTGGATGCTTCTGTACAGCAGGATATTTTGTTTGGTGTTAAGGCAGAAGAGGTGTTAAAGAAAATGGAGGATATCTTTTCCTGGTCCCCAGAAAGGACAAAGCCTGGAGACCCATACTGGATCTTTCTACTCTAAATACTTACCTGGATGTTCCGAAATTCAAAATGTTGACACTACAGCAGCTTCTTCCCATGCTGGGCAAGAAGGCTTGGCTTGTTACTTTGGACCTCAAAGAGGCATACCTGCATGTCCCTATCAGACAAAATTGCAGAATATACCTCAGATTCATAGTTGGTTCAATGCATTACCAATTATCTGCACTGCCCTTTGGCTTATCTACTGCGCCCAGGGTCTTCACAAAATGCCTGGCACCAGTAATTGCATTTTGCAGACAAAAAGGAATTCAAATATATCCATACTTGGACTGCCTTATTCAAGCAGAGAGCAAGGACATTCTTCTAAAGCATCTGGCATTTGTAAAAAGATTGCTAATTTGGCTAGGGTACACAGTAAACGAAAAGAAGTCAAAACTAGTGCCCTCACAAGAGATAATATTCCTGGGTGCCAGCTTAAATACAACGGCCCACATGGCTTATTTCACGCCAGACAAGCAAGGACAACTGACTCAGTACTTTCAATTGATGGCAAAAACCCAACTCCCTGCAAGAAAAATTCTGCAGGCCTTGGGGTTCATGGCATCCTGCAAACTACTAATACCATATGCCAGACTGCGTATGAGGAAATTACAATGGTACCTAAAAAGTGTTTGGACTCAACACTCAACAGGAAAATATATTCAGGGTAAGTGGGCCGCAGACCAATGCATCTTCACATCAATCAAAAAGAAATGCTAGCTAACTGAAGAAAATGGCGTCGGCTGCATCTTATATACCCCTGGCGCACTGACATCAGGGAAGAAGTGACAGCAACCGACGCCGGACCAAGACTTTGGAACTCTGGACGACTGCGGGACCGCCTGACGGCAGGATAACCCAAGTGTAATGACTGTAGCAGTGAATACACTCTAATATCTACATTTATGGTAGGTACAAAACTACTTTTTTCTGATTGGCTGCTGGGGACGAATAGAGAGCCTTATCCTTCTGGACAGTATAGGGGAGTCTAGTGCTAGGGTTATTTAGTGCTTGCTATGAGTTTTAAGCAAGTGCTTGACTGTGAAATGAATGGTTTGAGTGCTAAAGTTGAAGGTTTGTCTAGTTCCAAGGGAAAAATTGAAGAGTAGACTTCGTGGAGCCGAGAATAGTTTAACTGTAGCTAAAGGGCGCTGCCCAGTGCGCAAAACTGCACAAATGCAGTTTTTATAGCAGGGAAGTGAAAGACATAGAAATTAGCCCAAAATGGCCGATAAACTACTAAATTCTGGGCTGAAATCACTCCTCCAGGGACAGAGAGGCTGCTCAAAGCTCCCCTCTCTCACGGGTGAAGGCTGCTCAAAACTACCCTCTCTCACGGGTGAACAGAGAAACTTTCTTCTATCCATGTAAGGTATGGGCAACACAGAAACTTGTAACACAGCCCTGGATTCAGCAATAACCTGAAAACTGGACTATACTAGATGTTCATCATGTTACCCTGCTGCAGTCATCACACTTTGGTTATCCTGCCATCAGACGGTCTCGCAGTTGGCCTGAGTTCCAAAGTCTTGGTCCGGCGAGTGAAACAGGGTTAGAGGAAGCTAGTAGGCCCTGCAAAACTGCAGTAGCAAAGCCAGCTCTAGTCTTAGAGTATAGGGGTAAGTGATAGTGCCTGGTGAAGTTGTGCACTGAACTCCAAGTTGCAGCTTCCAGAATATCCTTGGTTGGTACCCCCCTGAGAAAGGCTGTAGATGTAGCTGCAGCCCTGATGGAGTGAGACCTAATGCTAGCAGGAACCGGTTTTCCATGATGAGTGTAGCAGAAACGTATACAATGTCCTATCCTTTTTGAAATGGTCTGTTTTGAGATAGCTTTTCCCTGTGATGCTGTAGCGTAGGATACAAAGAGCTGGTCAGATTTTCTGAAAGCCTTAGTTCTATCCAAGTAGTAACGTAGTTGCCTGTGAATGTCCAAGGAGTGCAGGAGTCTCTCTCCTTTGTTCTGGGGGTTTGGGAAGAAGGTGGGTAAATGAATGGTTTGGTTTAGGGCCACACTGGATACCACCTTTGGCATGAAGGAGGGGTTAGTTCGTAGAGAGACTGTCTTGATGAAAAATGAGTCCAGCCTGTCCCCTGACTCTTTACCCCCTGCACCTGCTAAGCCTGGCAGATACTACAGGGCCCCAGATTCTCATAAATTCCTATATAAAAACCCTGCTGCTGACCCAGAAACTATATCTCAGGGTCCCAAGGGGGTTAAAGCTTCCACTGCAAAAAACCCTGTCCCCTCTGATAGGGATTCTAGGGCTCTAGACAGATGGGGGGAAAAAAGTCTACACTTCTGCTACCCTGGCTGTAAGGGCTTTAAATTGTCAGTTTCATATGCTTAAATATCAGCAATATTTAATGTCATTGCTTAAACAGAAAATGTTGACAAATACTGAATGTTCAGAGAACAAGGAATTGCAGGATTTATTGCATGCAACTGAACAAGTGGGAGAGCATACTTTGCAATGTGGTTATGATTCACTGGAGACCTCTTAGGCCGCTGTTACAGGTTCTGTTATTAGAAGGCATGCTTGGTTAAAGGAACAGAATCTGCCTGATCATGTTAAAGCAAAATTATTAGATGCACCATTACAGCACGATACTTTGGTACTAAAGCAGAAGAGGTGTTGAAAAAAATGGAGGATAAAGCAAAATCCATGCAGACAGTCAAGGCCACCCAGATTTAGCAGGAACTGGCCTTCAAAAATTTGGTCCTTTCCAGTCTCAGACAGACCACAAAGATGCAGATACAGGCGTCCCAGAGGCAGATCTCAGCCCCAAGGCTCATACAGGCCTAAACAATGGGGTGCTCCTACCTCCAAAAGCGGAGAAGACAAATCACAACCTTACAGGAAACGGTCCCAGTGACTTTCCTTTGCCAGTTCCAAGCAGTTTTCTTTTGACAGCCCCCTTAGGGGGAAAACTAGCATTTTTTTCATCAAATTGGCAAATGGTTACCCAAGACAAATGGGTCCTGAACATAGCGTCCCAAGGCTACAGGTTCCATTTTCACACACTACCAAGGTCAAAGGGCATGCCAGACCTGCCACACAATCAATGGGCAGAGGCACAAAAACAAATTACAGCCCTCATGGACATGAGGGCCATTCAGCAAGTACCGCAACAAGAGCAGGGGCAAGGATTTTACTCCAGACTTTTCCTAGTACCCAGGAAGGACAAAACCTGGAGACCAATACTGGACTTGTCTATACTAAATACGTTTCTGGACATTCCAAAATTCAAGATGTTGACTCTACAGCAGCTACTGCCCATGCTGGGCAAAAAGGCTTGGCTCGTAACTTTGGACCTAAAAGAGGCATACCTGCATGTCCCAATCAGACAATCTTGCAGAAGATACCTCAGATTCATAACTGGCTCAATGTACTACCAATTCTCTTCACTGCCCTTTGGCTTATCTACTGTGCCCAGGGTCTTCACAAAATGCCTGGCACCAGTAATTGCATTTTGCAGACAAAGAGGAATTCAAATTTATCCTTACTTGGACGACTGCCTTATGCAAGCAGAGAACAAGGACACACTATTAAAGCATCTGGCGTTTGTAAAAAGATTATTAATTTACCTAGGGTACACAGTAAACGAAAAGAAATCAAAACTAGTACCCTCTCAAGAGATAATATTCCTGGGTGCAAGCTTAAATACAACTGCCCAGATGGCTTATCTCACGCCAGACAAACAAAGGCAACTAACTTCTTAGTTCAAAATGTTGGCAACAAAGACCCAGTTATCTGCAAGAAAAATTCTGCAGGCTTTGGGCTTCATGGCATCCTGCATTCTGCTAATTCATTATGCCAGACTGCATATGAGGAAACTTCAGTGGTACCTAAAAAGTGTCTGGACTCAACATTGGCAAAGCCTGGAAGCATTAATTACCCTCATTCCTTGCTTGCAACAGGAGTTTTGATGGTGGGCTCATGCCTGTCACCTCAACAAGGGACAGCCATTCACTCTATCCACAGCCAGGCAGTCAATAACAACAGATGCATCAGACTATGTCTGGGGAGCACACATAGCAGGAAAATGTATTCAGGGCACATGGCCCACAAGCCAAATGCATCTACATATCAATCAAAAAGAGATGCTAGCTGTTCAGAATGCCCTGACAGTTTTCAAGGATCTAATCCATCCAGGACAACTACTGATAAGGATGGACAATACTACAGTCATGTGGTACATAAACAAGCAGGGAGGCACACATTCCTACCCCCTCTGCAGACAAGCCATGACTTTGTGGAACACAGCATTGACTTATCAAGTACAGCTGCAAGCATAATTCGTGCCAGGAAAGAACAGTACTCTGGCAGATGAACTAAGCAGAAACCTTACGGATCCCCACGAGTGGAAACTGGATCCACTAGTCTTCAGCATGATAACAAAGGAATGGGGATGCCCAGACATAGATCTATTTGCCTCCCCTCGCAACTGCCAACTACAGAAATTCTGCACAAGGACTTATCACAAGCAAGCATGGAAAGTGGATGCTCTGTCATTCAGCTGGAAAAGTCTAACAGTATATGCCTTTCCTCCTCTGCCTCTCCAAGGTACTCCTAAAGGTCAGACAAGAGAAGCCAAGAATGATTCTGATTGCCCCAGACTGGCCACGCCAGCACTGGTACCCAATCCTAAAAAACTTGTCTGAAGGCCCAGCCTGGACACTGCCTCTAATTCCTCACTTCTGACCCAGCGAAACAGTCAGATTCTGCACAGCCAACTCAGGACCCTAAATCTGGCAGCATGGCGGATAATGTAACCATTCAAAACACACCTCTCTCTAAAGCAGTGATGGATGTTATTTTGGAAGCCAGGAGGCCCAGTACCAGAAAATCTTATGCAGACAAATGGAAAAGATTCTGTGCTTGGAACCAGGCACAAGGAATTGACGCATCTGTACCAAATATTCCTCAGATTTTACAATACCTAACTGAGATGCTGGACAAAGGCCTATCTTTTTCATCAATTAAAATTCATGCCTCAGCCATTTCAGCTCATTACAATACGGAACCTCCTATTTTCTCCCATCCCTTGCTAAGACAGTACCTCAGAGGGGCCAAAAACATAAGACCTCCAAGGAGAGCCCCAATACCTGCATGGGACCTCAATTATGTTTTGGAAAAACTCACACTGCCACCTTTTGAGCCAGCCTCAACAGCTGATATAAAGTTTTTATCTTGGAAAACAGCTCTGCTCCTAGCAGTAACCTCTGCAAGACGAGTTTGAGTTACAGGCACACATGGCTGTGGAACCTTTCATCATTTTCCACCCAGACAGGGTTTCTCTAAGAACGAACCCAACATTTATGCCTAAGGTAGTGTCCAGTGTGGCCCTCAACCAAACCATTCATCTGCCTACCTTTTATCCAAACCCACAGAATAAGGGTGAGAGACTTCTGCATTCCTTGGACATACAGAGACAACTACGCTTCTACTTGGACAGAACTAAAGCTTTCAGAAAAACTGAGCAACTTTTAGTGGCATATGCTGCAGGATCTCAAGGAAAGCCTATCTCAAAACAGACCATTTCAAAATGGATAGGCCACTGCATTCGTTTCTGCTACTCACAGCATGGCAAATCAGTGCCCAAGGACATTAGGCCTCATTCTACCAGGGCAGCAGCCAATTCAGCAGCCTTTCTCAGAGGAGTACCAACCAAAGACATTTTAGAGGCTGCAACTTGGAGTTCAGTGCTCACTTTTACAAAGCACTACCATTTACCTCTCTACTCTAAATCCAGAGCAGGCTTCGCCACTGCAGTTTTGCAAGGCCTTATAGCCTCTCCTAATCCTATTTAGGCCCAGCCTTTGCTTTGGTATTCAACCCAAGAGTAATGACTGCAACAGTGAAACATGATGAACATAGTACAGTTGTGTACCTGCCATAAATGTAGATGTTCGAGTGTATTCACTGTTGCAGTCCAGGTTACCCACCCTCCATCCCCCTTTTCTTTGCTGGGACTTACCTATACTTCTCTATCTTATACAACCTATGTGGTGGATTTGCTTGTAGATGAAGGAAATGTTTATTTTATTGCATGCATAATTATTGGCATAATATTTTTAGCCTATTTTGGGGGCACCTGACATCTGGGGCAAGAAAAACTGAAGAAAATGGTGTCGGCTGCATCTTTTATACCCCTGGCGCACTGACGTCAGGGAAGAGGCGACAGCAACCGACGCCGGACCTAGACTTTGGAATTCTGGCTGACCGCTGGTCGCCTGCCAGCAGGATAATCCAAGCGTAATGGCTGCAACAGTGAATACACTCTAACATATACATTTATGGTAGGTACACAACTGTACTTTGCCAATATTCAGGCAGAAACTTGAATTGGAATGCATTTTCAATTTATCAGTCATGTTTGCAACACATGCAGGAAAACTAAGTGCATTAGCTTGAGCACTTTAAAGATGTCTTTCTAGAAATACATAGTGTAAAATTAGTCCCCAGGATTCATTAATCTCTGTATAGGCTCTGCACAAAGTCTGCATGGAGGGTATCTGATGGTGGTCAGCATGCAATCTGTATTAAGGAGCTGCAGTGGGCCTAAGCTAGGTTTCATTGCTCGCAACAGTGTTGCTGTCTGCGAAACCTTGTAAACAAATATGAATTATCAAGTACATGTAAAGGAGAGCACATAAAGTCTGCAGATTTGCACAGAATGCCACAGTGATCTCCAGGGCTGTCTCTTAGAGCAAGAAAATAAGGACAAAAGGCACAAATAATGTGGGGGCAAAAGATAAGTAGAGACCGTTCCTCTCAAGCTCTTGGCACGAGAAATCTGGACAAAGCAAGACATAATGTAGGGAAAAGGCAAAAATATAAGGACGTGTTAAATATTATGCCTACTCAGGCATAATAGATAAACTAGGCATAAACCTGCATGTTACTAGATAGGTAGCTAACTGGCTCACAGATAGAATCCACTCAGTCAAAAAAAGGGGAAGTTTAGTAGTAGACCCATAACGAGTAGTGTACCCCAAGGATCGGTCTTGGGGCCTCTACTGTTTGTGATATATTTTTCTGATGTGCAAGCCAAAACCAGTGGTCTGTGGCTGACCAGTTTTGCAGATGACTGCAAGCTGGGTGCTGTCTTAAATTCCCCTAATATTGTGAACATCTTTCAAGAGGGCCTTATCCAAACTAATGACTGATGCCAGCAACGTGGCCTCAAACTGAATGCCAAGAAATGCATCATTATCCCCTTTGGGGAAAATGGTCCCCACTAATTATCACATTAATAACAATGTACTAAGCATGCAAGCAGTCGTGAGAGACTTGGGCACCCTGGTTAATAGTAACCTGACTTTTGACCACCACATTGCCTCGGTTGTATGGAAGGCTTTTTACATGGCTCACCTCATAAGTAAGGGTATTTCATCCGGGAACAGGGAAGTCATAACATCCCTGTACGCCTCCCTTGTCAGACCCTTTATTGAGTACAGTGCCCCCTTCGGCATGTACCTTGCCAAGCACATGCAGCAGCTGGAGATACCACAGAGGTTCATGACCAGGAAAATCCAGTGTCTCAAACAGCTGTTCTATACTGATAGGCTAAAAGCCCTGTCCCTCTCGTACAGTCTGCACAGAGGTGACCTTCCCTGTCCCTCTCGTTCAGTCTGGTCAGAGGTGACCTTTGTCTGGCATACAAGACCATCTCAGACCCAGCCTTGATGGAGTTGCTGCATATCCATAAGTCAAACTCCACTCAGGCAACCTGCATGCAAAGCCTCAGTCTGATCTGTGACATTAATAGAACTTGTTGGCAGGATAGATTATTTTATTAAATTGTTTTATATGGTCTTCAGAGTGGTGGTCCACATGTTGTTTCATTTAGGAATTGGTACATGGGTGAATTTCAGAGACTGTTTAAAGTGATGAGTAGTGAGCTAAATCACAAGGCTTTTATGGTTGCTTGGAAGAATCAGCATTTGAATCTTCATATACATAAAAAACTGCATTATTTTCATAAGAATGGCCTCTCCACATCTCACAGAATGAGAAGAGGCACAACTGCAGAGTGCTAAAGATAAAATAAGGGACTTACTTGGTTAATATGCATGACTTTTGAAATATCACTGTCAAGTAAATGTTTTTTTTTTAAACTTCAGAGCACAAAAGCTTTTAGCCCAATTGCTCAGGCAACAGAAATTAGAATGGTTTGTTGTCAAGCTTAGGGAGCCTGTAACAAGGAAAATAACCAGGAGTCCTGTAGAGGTGGTATAAGTATTTCAGAAATTTTATTAAAATCTATATGAAGCAGGACAGTGTGGATGGAAATCAAGAAAAAATATAAATGGAAATATTTATGGAAGAATTAAATATGCCAAGGTTACAGGTAGACGAGGCTCCATTAACAACAGTTATGATAGGACTACATGAGGAAATAAATGGTAATGTATAACCTATCTAAAGGAAGGTCTCCAGGAGTAAATGGTATTCCTCTGAAAGTTCAGAAGCTCAAAGGGAAGAAAATGACAAAAAGATTTGGACATTTCTGTTTAATAGTATTTTAAAAGGAGGAGAAGCAAGAGCATCTTTGAAGAAAGCTGTGGTGGCTTTAATACCTAAAGATGGTAAAGACTGATCCGATCCAGCTTCATAAAGGCCCATTTTGATTCCAAACCATGACTATAAAGTGTTTGCCTATAATGGCTAAAAGAATGGAAAAGGTGGTGCCAAAACTGAAAGATATGGATCCAGAGTGGTTTTGTGGAGGGACGGCAAACTTTTGACAACATTAACAGAACAATGATGATCCAAAAGGAAGCAGAATATAAGAAAATACCACTGTTGTTGATGGGTCTTAATGCAGAAAAAGCATTTGAGAGAGTAAGCTGGGATTTTCTGAGTAGGGCAGGGGAAGTATTTGCATTACCTGACATAATAAGGTTAATTAAGAGGATATATGATGGATCAGAGGTGAAAATTAAAGTGATGAGTTCTGTTTGAAAAGAGGGACCAGGCAGAGGTGTTCTCTTTCCCCTGTTTTGTGTGCTGCATTTGGAATCACTGGCAAAGAAAATAAGGGGTTCATAAATTCAAGGATACAATTAATGTAATCAAGAAAATCTGGCTTTATTTGCAGAAAATATTTTCTACCTGATAAACCAACTGAAGAACAATTCAGCATTATGGAACATTTTGAGCCAGTTTCAAGTCTTTTCTGGAGACAAAATTCATGAAGATAAAACAAAGGCAATAGCTGTAAGCTATGTATCCACACACAGTTCAGCAATACCCATATTAATGGGAAAATCATAAAATGAAGTAAAGAGTAAGGATTAAAAATAATTTTGTTATAGAAGCTAAAGACCTGTAGGACGAGAATAAACAAAAGATAATACAAAAACAGAGAAACTGGAAGTTCTCTTTTATGTATATGAATAGCAAGATACAAGCAGTGAAAATGTTTTAATCCCTTTAGCTTTATACACCGGTCAGACATGTTTTAATCAACCAGAAGAGAAGTTATGGACAGCAATTAATAGAGTTGAAGGATTTTATCTTGGAGGGGAAGAGTCAAGTGGGTTCAGTTGATCCTGCTAAAAGAACAAGGTGGTTTAGGATTATTTGATTTGAAGGGGTATTTCAGAGCTACACAGGTGAGGCTCGTATACATAGCACAAGCAGAAAGTTGTAATAAATGTGGGAAGGGATAATGATGAAACAGGGGAGAAGCTCAAAAAAAATAGAGAAACTGTGATTTTGGATGCAGATCCTTAAGGAAAATAACAGTAAGTATACAGAATAATACACTCATAAGCTAGCAGAAAGTATTCTAACGCAACACGGGAATTGAGAAAGGAGATTCTGACAAAGAGGATGACTGCAATTAGGGATGCAGAGAATAGGAAAACGTTGGCTGGAACTTGCTGAAAAATCTGGCAAAGAAACCAATATACTGGCAGCAAATAATTAGAGAGGGCAAGGTAGTAGAATTGGAAGAGTCCAAGAATACATTTGAACCCCAGACTAGAGATTGCCTTCACTATTGAGGATTGATATCAGAGTGGCAAAGACAAAGGAATAGGGGATCCTAAGTGAAAGACCAGTGCCAATAGAGTTGTTGGTAGAATCTAAAACAGAAGCTGATGTTAAATAAGTGATAATTACTATGCATATAAAATACTGCATGACAACTACAGGAATCAGTCAGAGAAGGTTAAAAAGGATTGAGATGAGAGGCTGGATAAGCAATGAACAAAGAAACAATGGGAGGACATATGTATGATTCCCAAATATGTAACAGTCTATTAGAGTTATGTTTTTTTTTTTTTTTTTGCTTGTAAGTGTTTGCATAGATAGTTTTATACCCCAAGCAGACTCCAAAGAATTTTTCCTCAGGTAGACTGCAATTGTTGGATGTGTGTGATGTGGAAGAAAGAGGTAGCTAGGAACATATTCTTTGGGAGTGTAATGAGTTGACAGACTTTAATAAATATCAGTGCAGTCTACTCAGTCTGGGTGAGCAAATTGGTGTAACTAAAGAAGTGCTGTGATATGGAATCTGAATTGCCAAGGCACAGTAAGGCCTTCCTAAAGTTCAATTCTGGTGGCTGTCAAAAAACAGTTAATAGAAAATGGAAATTAAAGTGTAAGCCAATCATAACCAGAAGCAGTGAATATAGTAACAGAGATAAAATAAGTGTATGTGGGATATGTATAAAGGGTAGGAGCAAATTACATAGAAAAAAATGGAAATTGTGGGAACAATACAGGTGGAATATATTTTGGAGGAGGAATGAGGTTAAGGGAAGACAGCGATTGAAAGAGCTATGCAGTGTTCTATTGACAAGACTGTATAGAAGATTATATGTGATGCATAATGTCTGACACCGAAAACATGTCAAATGGGTTTGTTTTCATTTATATAAATGTATGATTGTCTATGTCATAAGTGATAATTCAGTAAAGATGTTTCCTGTATTTTAAAAAAGAATGATTTCTCAATGTTCCTTGTTAAAAAAAGAATGGTGTCCCAGCTGCTTGACTTGTATATCACACACATAAACATAATGTACATATTTTTATATAGCGAGAAAGATAGCTAGATATAGATAGACAGATCTAGGACATTTGCTCGAATGAGTTGGGAGGGTGGCCTTAATGGTTAAGGTATTTGCCTTATAAAGACAAGGTGCAGGGTTTGAGTCTCACAAGGGATAATTGGCTAGGCTTAAAATGGCTCACAAGGGCAATTAGCCTAGTTCTAATCTATGAACCTATGAGCAAACGTCCGAATCCATAACCAAACACACTTTAATGAAAGCGCTTTTATCGAAAAAGCGCTTTTGTTAAAGCATGTTACAAAAAAAAAAAAAAAAAAAAACTACAGTAACATTTTAGCAGGGGGGCTTCCCCGCTGGTACCCCCCTGTGGGGAGGGTATGCCCCCCCCCACACCTCCCTACTTTAATATTTTCCCTCCGAGACCGCACTACAGTGGGGAAAAGGGAAATTTCCCTTACCCGCACTGTAGTACAGCCTCGACAACAGTCATACTTGTGTAAAAATGCTGCTTCGGTGAAAAACACTTTCGCATAAGTGTACCCGGCCATTTGGGTTTTGGTCGTTTGCTCATTCGAGCAAACGTCCGGAACCCAGATAGACATATAGTTATAGATAATAAATCTACAGAAACAAACCCTTCTCAGAGAATGCACTTCATGAACGCACTCTTATAAAAATAAAAAATGAAGATGTGTCATGCAACAAACCAAGTTTATTATAGTGAATATTTTTGTCCCTCTTGTTAAAAAAAAATTCACTCTGGTGTTTACAAGCTAGTACCAACAACTCTTTTATGGAAGCACATTGCATAATTCATTACAACTAATATGATATGATATGCCCACCTCATTCATGAACCTGTGCCCCTATTGTATATAAAACTACTCTTAAACTTAAACTTTGCTCTACTACTTCAGCTTCCAAGCAAGTACCTAAAAATAGCAGCCAGTAACATTGCTTATCTTGTTTCAGTCCTTACAAGTAGGCAGTCCAGGAATCCCGCATTCCCTCTGTCTGGAAAAACTTGCACATTATCCCTCTGCACAAAGGGGGAAATTCAACAGACATGAATAACTTTATACCTATAGTGATCTTATAACCCCTCATCAAAATACTTGAAAAATGTATTCAAAAACAATTGCTACACAACCTCCTGCAAGAAGAACTCCAATCCCCCCTACACAGCATGGCTTACACCCTTCCCATAGTATTAGCACTCCCATATGCTATATAGATACTGTCAATAAAGCTAGAGATAATGGAAAACTAGTCTCTTCCTTATTTCTAGACTTTTCTAAAGCCTTCAGTACAGTTTGTCACAGCAAACCTCTACTTAAGATTTCCTCACTAGATCTCTACCAGCCCACCCTTCTGTGGTTCAAAAGCTACCTGTCCAATAGGTATCATTCAGTAAAATGGCATTCCACACTCTCTGCTTACCTGGATCTGTATTCGGTCTCCATTTTAACATTTTCACCAACACACTCTATACTTCCACACAACACGCCACCCTAATAAAATACACAGATGATTCCACTCTCATTTGCACATCTGATGATAAGGTGCACCTCCAAAAAAAGTACTCAGGAAGCTTTAGTAGCCACTGAAACATGGCTTCATAACTCATGCTTAACCCAAAAAGACCACTATACTACTTTTTCCCCTAAATCCCTCTCTCATGAAAACACTAAATTTCAAATCCTCTGTCTTGATAATACAACCATTGAAGTAATTTCTCATAGCAAACGATTGGGGATGATAGTGGTTGATAATCTTGCATTCAACCTGCATATACAAAATTGCATTAGAAAACCTCATCAAAAACTGGGGATGCTTTGCAGATCCAAAACCTTTCTCACCAATGCAACTAAAACTACACTTGCCACTACTTAGGTTCATAGGTTGGTACTAGGCTATCGGCCCTAGCCATAACAATTCCCTGGAAATTTTTTCCCACAATATTTACTTCTCTGGGCCTCTGTCTAGCAGGGCGACTGACATGATCCCCGGGGTGAATTTCCTATCTCCCATCCAATCATCAAGGTTCCTTTTGAAGAGGGCCAATGAGGCGCTCTGCTTGACATGTATGGGCAGTCTATTCCAGAGTATGGGGAGTCTCTGGGTCAGGAATCTATCCCTCCAGCATGTTTTGTTCATTGTGATGATAAGGTTTAGATCCCTGGAGCGTGTGGCTCTGAGGGATTGGGATTTCTTTAAGTGAAGCATGTCCAACAGCTCAGGGTTTGACATGGCCTTGTATGTTGAGCAGAGATCGCCTCTGAGTAGACGATATGCCACAGAGTATAGCTGGAGTTTTTTTAGATGGTCAGCATATGGCATTTGCTTTAGGCCTGTGATTCTTTTAGTGAGGTATTTCTGTGGCCTTTCCAGCTGTTGCAGATGTCTTGTGAGGTATATACCAAATGGTGCATTATACTCTATAATGGGTCTAATGAGGGATGAGTACAGTGGGACAATGACCTCCTTTTTTCTGAATGAAAAGCCCTTAGTGATGAGGTGTGCCAAGTAGAAGGATTTCCTGACTGTTGTGGCGATGTGGTTATCGAAAGTGAGACCACTGTCCACTTGTGTCCCTAAGTCTCTCATCACACTTTCGATGTTTAGTGTCCTGCCACCTATGTGGTAGTTCATGGGTACATGTTTTTTTCCAAAGGGGATAACTATACATTTCTTGGCATTAAGCTTTAGCCCATGGCTCTGGCACCAGGCATCTGTTTCTGTAAGGCCCTTTTGTAGAATATCCACATCATTTGGGGATTCAATAATGGCTCCCAGTTTGCAGTCATCTGCAAACTTTGTTAAGCAGAGTCCCTTAGTGTTGGCCTGTACTTCAGAGAAGTAGATGCCAAACAAGAGTGGTCCCAGGACTGAACCCTGAGGTACTCCACTTGTCACTTGTCTGGAGCTGGATTTGGAGTCTGCTACTTTTACAGTCTGGGTTCTGTCAGTAAGCAACCCATCGAGTGACGTAGGGATTTATGCCCAGCTTAGTAAGTTTATCTATGATTCCAGAGTGGGGGATGGTGTCTAAGTCCTTGGCGAGGTCCAGATAGGCTGTGTGGACCGCCTTACCCTCGTCCACAGCTCTGGAGACCGATTCGAAGAAGTCAATCAGATTCAAGGGACAAGATCGGCCCTTCACAAACCCAAACTGGGTAGGGTCCAGTGTCTGGAGGTTGCCAATATCTTTGTTTGTAAGTTCCATGATAATGCGTTCCATGACCTTGCAGATCAGGCTTGTCAGACTGATGGGATGGTAGTTCCCAGGATCCAAGGCGGATCCTTCCTTGTGGAGCGGATCCGCCTCACTCTTCTCTATGGCATTTCCATGCTTACTAACCTCCAGGCTTCACAAAAATTAAAACTTAAACAATGCTATAACAAAGTTGCTAAATTTGCAGCACATACTCCTTTCAGAACCCACCACTGTTCCACTGAAAAGCCAAAATTGGTTGGAACTGCCATATCAAGTAACGTATACACAACTTCTTACATCTATAAAACTGTCCAGCACCCATCTGCTTGTTCAGCACTAAAAAAACATTCAACACAACTATGTTCAGAGTCAGTCATTACAATCCAGTGACCAAAACTCCTGCCTGTCTATAAATTTAGCAAATATGCTGGACATTGCCTATACTCATGCAAGGTTGCTAAGGCTGGAACTCCTTACCTGTAGCCATCCGGTCTATACCATCCCTCCCATCTTTCAAAACCACTCTAAAAGACTTCCTAGCTAAAGTCTGGCTCTGAGCTCAAAACCAGGATTCACTATTTCCCTAAATGTGAACAAGTATCTTTTCATTCCTTATACTTCCTTACTCTCCCTTCTTCACATACTTCCTTACTGCTATCTAATTCTCTTCTCTGACTTTCTCTCTAAATATACCATAATCCTGTTTTTCACTCGATTCATATTGCAATTCCTATTTGTATTACACCAACTTACCTTTAATTTCTCTACGGACTGTCTAAAATTTCTCTAAATATTAAACGATTGTCATATACCTTGTATTGATTCTTAACTAATGTTTTTTTATGACTAATTTGTTATAATGATTTAAAGTGCACATTTTTTTTTTTTATTTTTGAAGATTGTAAAATTATTGTTCTAAAAATGTTTTGTAATACTTTGGAGCTTTTCTCCCTGGGTCTCAATTGAAAATGGGCTTCTACCCAGTCAGACTTTCCTGGTAATTGAAAGTAAGTAAGTAGGTAAGTAAATAAGTAGGTAATTAAGTAAGTAAATACATACATAAATAAATAAACTGGGTAAACTACTCGTGTACCAACACCTTTGCCCAACGGTTCTTGGAATTCATAAATTCCAGTGCCCTGGATCAACTAATCCATAGTCCCACCAGGGGCTCCAATAATCTAGACCTGGTTATTACCAACATGGGAAATCGATGCTCCACACCTATGGTCACCCCCTCGTTGGTCAGGTCAGACCATAAGCTAATCACCCTTAACATCCACATCCCACCCCCACCCCGCAGTAAGGAAACCTCCATAAAAACTTCTCCGAAGCCAACTTCATGCTACTCAAGTCAGAAGTTACAAACTTCATGACACCCATGAGGACAGGAACTGAAAGTTTGACTGCTGAGTCCTACACTAAGGCACTGTACGAGCACATCCACTCATGCATGAATCGTGCCATCCCAAATAGAACCAAGATGCTCTCCTCCAAAAAAAGGAAGCCAATCTGGTGGTCCCTTGCCATAAACAAACTTTACAACAAAAGGAAGAAACTGTTGCAGAAAAGAGGAAAATCCCAGGATGCAAAAAACTCCCTTACCTGCCTCAGTAAGAAGCTGAGATCCCTCATAAAGTCCTCCAAAGCTAGTTACAAAAATAAAATTGCCAAAGATTCCAAAGACGACCACAAGGCATTCTATAACTATGTCAAGAATCTAAATGGCAATGCTCAGATCTGCTCTGAGCTACAACAGAATGGCATTAAATATACTGATCACAAGGATAATGCCAATATCCTGGCAGATTGATTAATTGCTAACTTCACCCCCTAAATGGCCCATCTCAATACCGGAAGATTGCCAAATTCTGGTAATAACGGCCACACAGTTAAAAAAAAAAAAAAAAAAAAAAAAAAAAATGCACTCTCCAAAGCTAAGAATACAGCATCCATGCGACCAGATGACATCCCGGGCTGTGTACTACATGAACTACAAAATGAACTGGCACCTCACCTAAATGTCATGTTTAATCATACCCTCACCTCAGGCTTCGTGCCCACTGAGTGGTGCACAGCTACAGTTACCCCACTCCACAAGGGGGGATCCACCTTGGATCCTGGGAACTACCGCCCCATCAGTTTGACAAGCCTGATCTGCAAGGCCATGGAACGCATTATCATGGAACTTATAAACAAAGACATTAGCAACCTTCAAACACTGGACCCCACCCAGTTTGGGTTTGTGAAGGGCAAATCTTGTCTCCTGAACCTGACTGACTTTTTCAAATCAGTCTCCAGAGCCATGGATGAGGGTAAGGCAGTCCACACAGCCTATCTGGACCTCACCAAGGCCTTTGACACCATCCCCCACTCTGGAATCATAGATAAACTTACTAAGCTGGGCATTAATCCCTACATCACTCAATGGGTTGCCAACTGGATTACTGACAGAACACATACTGTAAAAGTAGCTGACTCCAAATCCAGCTCCAGACAAATGACAAGTGGAATACCTCAGGGTTCAGTCCTGGGACGTCTCTTGTTTGGCATCTACTTCTCTGAAGTACAGGCCAACACTAAGGGACTCTGGCTAACAAAGTTTGCAGATGACTGCAAACTGGAGCCATTATTGAATCCCCAAATGATGTGGATACTCTACAAAAGGGCCTTACAGAAACAGATGCTTGGTGCCAGAGCCATGGGCTCAAGCTCAATTCCAAGAAATGTATAGTTATCCCCTTTGGGGAAAAAACATGTACCCGTGAATTACCACATAGGTAGCAGTACACTAAACACCGAAAGTGTGTTAAGAGACTTAGAGACACAGGTGGACAGTGGTCTCACCTTCAATAACCACATCGCCACAACAGTCAGGAAATCCTTCTATGTGGCACACCTCATCACTACAGGCTTTTCATCCAGAAAAAAGGAGGTCATTGTCCCACTGTACCCATCCCTCATTAGACCCATTGTAGAATACAATGCCCCAATTTGGTATGTACCTCTCAAGACATCTACAACAACTGGAAAGGCCGCAGAAATACCTCACTAAAAGAATCACAGGCCTAAAGCAGTTGCCCTATGCTGACCGCCTTAAAAAACTCCAGCTATACTCTGTCGCATATCATCTACTCCAAGGCAGTCTCTGCTTAACATAAAAGGCCATGTCAAACCCAGAGCTGTTGGACATGCTACACTTAAAGAAATCCCAATCCCTCAGTGTCACATGCTCCAGTGATCTAAACCTTGTCATCACAATAAACATAACATGCTGGAGGGATAGGTTCCTGACCCAGAGACTCTCCAGACTCTGGAATAGACTGCTCTTACATGTCAAGCAGAGTGCCTCTTTGGCCCTCTTCAAAAGGAACCTTGATTGGATGGGAGAAAGGAAATTCACCCCGGTGATCATGTCAGTCGCCCTGCTAGACAGGGGTGTAGGGAAGTAAATAGTGTGGGAAGAAATAGTCAGGACACTGTTATGGCTAGACTTGTATAGGCCCTAGGGCCGATAGCCTAGTACCAACCTATGAACCTATAAATACTGTGCTACCACATTCTCACAAGCAGAGCTAGATCATTTGCACCCTAGAGAAATAGGGTGATATACATAGTATGCTAATGACCAAATCTGAGAAATAGTATAAGAATCCTATGCAAGTGACCACATAATGGCAAGGAAATGAATGTCAACATACAAATGACAGGAAACAGACAGCAAAGAATGTACCCTCACTTTAGAAGAAAATGATCTAAGAGAGTAATTACTAAATTTAATTGAGATGGATAGACTTATTACGATCCATGAAAGAAATAGATTACAGAAAGTAAATAAGACCAAAAATGTTAGTTTGATAAAACAGATGAAGGCAGTAATCAAGTGTATGAACATAAATTCATGTGATATAGGATATGTTACTGTACAGCTAAATTTATAACAGATAAGGTTTTACCACAAAAATGCAGAGTGATACGGGAAATGAAGGAAAAAATTAAATGCCATCATAGAACAATCAAACAGAGAAAATTGCAAAGCAATTAAGACAAGAAATGTCACTGTTAGAAGATTATGCAAATAGTAAGAAGTTCAAATGTACAGAATGGGATAAGCTGAAGTAACCGCCAGAGTAAATTAAATGGAATTAAGAAAAGTTCTTAATTGGAAAACCCAGACCAAGATGCAGTACACAACTTCTTGATAAAAGTACTAATATCTCTACATGATGATTTAGCCATCCTAAAAAACTATAGCTCAACAGCTTGCCTTCCAGTGATGTACAGAGTCTACACTGGAATTTATGCCAACATAGTTTATAATAAGTTAGAAGAAAACTCGGTCATGGCAATAAAAGAAAATGGCAACCAACCAGTTGTATGGAGCAAAGGATCATTTATTGTTAAATATAGTACTAATGGAGGATTGCAAAAAGCACAAGACTCTAAATATGACATGGCTAGATTACAAAAAAGCATTTGTAGCATCCCCCATTCATATAAAGCAGTGTTTACAGATGAGTACGATGCATCCTGCATTAATCAGTTGCATTACAGTGACCATGAAACAGTGGCAAACCACTGTCCAATTAGATTATGATAAAGGGCAAATTATCCCGGGGGTAAAAATTCAAAGGGGATATGCCAGATTTACCATTGTTGTTTTGTCTTGCCCTTAACCCATTAACACGTTTAACTAAACAGATGAGGTTATGATTTGGCTCACAAAAAACAAGCGTGCTTAAAGATGTCTCGTCTATTTTTTTGTGAATGTTGTAAAATCATATAGTTCTCCAGATGATAAGTTGAAAGCACAACAGCAAGTGGTTAAAACATTTGTAAATGATATAAGAATAATAATTGGTATTGAAAAATGTGCAAAGGCAATGTTTAAAGCAAGAAAGTTGCAATACCAAGAAAATATCAATCTTGGAGTGGAATGTGATATAAGGGAACTTGAGCAGGAAGTGTATAAATATTTAGGAACTGATGAAAGAACATCACTAAAACATGAACAAATGAAAATAAAACTCAGTAGGGAATATTTCAGAAGATGAAAACTAATATTGAAAATGTCCCTGCCATCTACAAATAAATTCCAAGCTATAAACCAATTTGCTCTCCCTGTTTTAACTTTGTTATGGTGTGATTGACTGATCTTAAAACATACTGGATCAGTTGGACAGAAAAACAATAAAACCACTTCATGCTTATCAAGTGATATATAAAAAATTAGTGTACTCCAAGAGTATATATCCCTTGCTCTGAAGAAGGTATGGGCTTTTCTCTAAATTGATTACATGTATAGATGTTCAGTCATTGGACTGCATATATATCTGCCGACCTCATTACATCCAAACTCAGTGAAATATTTAAAACATAAGGAGAGGACATCTAAGATGACCTCATCTGGTTAATTTAGCAGAAGCATTCAACAGGCAAGCAGGAATGGAAATCAAATCAGAAGTAGACAAAAAATCAGACAACAGCTGAATGTGCCAAAAAAGTAAGGAGAAGGATCAGATGAGAAGGAAAGTAATATCTAAAAGCCATAACTATACTGACAAGTATCGAGATCTCCTGGAATAACCTCACGTTGATTATTATTTCACAAAGGAATGGATAAGGACATGAGTTGAAACTGAAAAATGAAAGGTTAATAATGGCAGCCCTGGATAGTGGACTACATGCATGTATGTTTACAAAGTCCATTGAAGGTATGAGAGAAGCAGACAAATGCAGGTTCTGTAAAAAAGAATTTGAAATTGTCGCACATCTTGTTGCTGGATGTGATACACTAATGGCAGAGGGCCTGTACACTGAAAGGCACAAGCATGTGGAAAGATTGTTGCACTGGGATTGTGCACTCACTACAATATAGAAACAGCCGAGTAGCACTGGAAACATGAACCACAAAACATTATAGAGAATGATAAAAGTGTACATCATATGAGATCACCAATTACCAACAATACAAAAAATAGATGTGAGGAAAAACAGATATGGTAGTTCATGAAAGAAAAGACATGAATAGCATTCATCAGTGAAATTTCTACACATTGTGATTCCAGCATCTCACAAAATCACAAAATATCAAGATTTGCAAAGCGGAAATGAGAGCAGTGTGAGTGAACAATAGCCAGACAGGTGCAATAGTAGTAGTAACAGGAGCAGGGGTCTAAAAAGAAACTACAGTCGTATTTAGGTATGCTACTAACAATAGTAGTAGTAACAGGAGCAGGGGTCTAAAAAGAAACTACAGTCATATTTAGGTATGCTACTAACAATAGTAGTAGTAACAGGAGCAGGGGTCTAAAAAGAAACTACAGTCATATTTAGGTATGCTACTAACAATAGTAGTAGTAACAGGAGCAGGGGTCTAAAAAGAAACTACAGTCGTATTTAGGTATGCTACTAACAATAGTAGTAGTAACAGGAGCAGGGGTCTGAAAAGAAACTACAGTCGTATTTAGGTATGCTACTAACAATAGTAGTAGTAACAGGAGCAGGGGTCTAAAAAGAAACTACAGTCATATTTAGGTATGCTACTAACAATAGTAGTAGTAACAGGAGCAGTGGGTCTAAAAAGAAACTACAGTCATATTTAGGTATGCTACTAACAATAGTAGTAGTAACAGGAGCAGGGGTCTAAAAAGAAACTACAGTCGTATTTAGGTATGCTACTAACAATAGTAGTAGTAACAGGAGCAGGGGTCTAAAAAGAAACTACAGTCATATTTAGGTATGCTACTAACAATAGTAGTAGTAACAGGAGCAGGGGTCTAAAAAGAAACTACAGTATTTAGGTATGCTACTAACAATAGTAGTAGTAACAGGAGCAGTGGGTCTAAAAAGAAACTACAGTCATATTTAGGTATGCTACTAACAATAGTAGTAGTAACAGGAGCAGTGGGTCTAAAAAGAAACTACAGTCGTATTTAGGTATGCTACTAACAGTAGTAGTAGTAACAGGAGCAGGGGTCTAAAAAGAAACTACAGTCATATTTAGGTATGCTACTAACAATAGTAGTAGTAACAGGAGCAGGGGTCTGAAAAGAAACTACAGTCATATTTAGGTATGCTACTAACAATAGTAGTAGTAACAGGAGCAGTGGGTCTAAAAAGAAACTACAGTCATATTTAGGTATGCTACTAACAGTAGTAGTAGTAACAGGAGCAGGGGTCTGAAAAGAAACTACAGTCATATTTAGGTATGCTACTAACAATAGTAGTAGTAACAGGAGCAGGGGTCTGAAAAGAAACTACAGTCATATTTAGGTATGCTACTAACAATAGTAGTAGTAACAGGAGCAGTGGGTCTAAAAAGAAACTACAGTCATATTTAGGTATGCTACTAAAAATAGTAGTAGTAACAGGAGCAGGGGTCTAAAAAGAAACTACAGTCATATTTAGGTATTCTACTAACAATAGTAGTAGTAACAGGAGCAGGGGTCTGAAAAGAAACTACAGTCATATTTAGGTATGCTACTAACAATAGTAGTAGTAACAGGAGCAGGGGTCTGAAAAGAAACTACAGTCATATTTAGGTATGCTACTAATATGTATGTCCTTATGAATTGCAGAAGTCACTTATGGGGCCATTGCGGGTGCTGTGGAGAGCAGTTTTGGCTAACATCAAAGACTGTATAAGACTAAGACCCTGATTTAGGAATGGGGTTCATTCCCATAATGGTATTAGAAATCCAAAAGAAACCAGACACCTCACACATCCATCTAAATTGTATGCTTACAAAACATGCAACCTGTCAGTTTAGCCCAGACATATTCATTCCTACCCTATCTATTATTTGGAATATCCTAAAAATCCTACTCTGACATGATGCTGTAAGTGAATTCAATGCAACTTTCCTAAATAGCCTTGTGCCCCCTAGAAGGAAAAAACTAAAAACAAATTATACAGTTTAGCTATTGAAAATGAATAAAATGCTAATGCATAATAAAGAAAAAAGTAGAAAGAATGGCAAAAATAGAAAACATCACAATATCTTGAAAACTTCAGAATGCTCCACATCTGTACTAAAAAGCAAATAAATACAAAAAAGTATACTACAACATTCAGAACAACTGTTAACACAACCCTAAAAAATTTGGGTGAACCATTAAAGAAATCTGACATCCTGACCAAAAATTCAAGTCTAATCCCTCTTCCAGTAACTCACCACTCAAACAGCAATAGAATTCAACTCTTATTTCATGGACAGTATCGTGTCCCTAATCAAGGATTCTCATGTCTAATCCTTCCTCTGCTCAGCAGCCACATATCACTGCATCCACTTTCACCTTCAAACCTATGACCTCATCCTATATAAAACAACTCAAACCATGCTCAGCTTCAGCTGATGCCCATCCTGTCTTAATTCTTATAAATAGATCAGTCTAGGAATCCCACGTTCCCTCTCTCTGGAAAAAATCACACATTATCTTTCTAGAAGAGGAAATTCAACAGACATTGCTAACTTTGGACCTATAGTAATCTTATGCTCATAGGAGAATAACAGGCTAATTGGCCTGAAGGGCCATTTTAAGCTTAACCAGTAACCAAGGTCTATGAGATGAAGACCTTAACCATTCGGCTGAACCCACACACTAAAAAAAATTTGAAAAGTGTACACAGGCACAACTGCTAAACTATTTCCTGCAGGAAAAACTCCTATCCCTCACACAACATGACTTCCATACCCCCATAGCAGTAATACTGCACTTCAAACCCTTAAAGCCACTGTCAGTAAAGGTAGATATAATGACAAACTAGTGCCAAAGCCATGGATTAAAACTCAACACGAAGAAATGCACTATAGTGCCTCTGGGAAATTGTCCACCCAAGCTAATTACTCCTTACTTTACTGGTAAAAGCTCACCCAGACTCTATTACAACTTGCTGTGAGGGAAAGGTTAGTTTGATTTTGCTGACTTGCATTTTGTATTACTTCATTGTTTTCTTCTGTTTTGTATGCTGTGATTTGTTTTCTTTACATTGAGTTTCACTTGCATTCTGCTTTTAATTGCATATTAACATTAAGAAAGAGACCACAGTTGTGTGTGTTGTGAGTCACACAGAAATTTTACCCACCCTCACACCCTGGTGTTGTGTTCTTAAACACAACTGTCTTTCTAGTTGCCTGCCCCTTATGTTAATTTGACCACACATCTCCTTCCCTTTCATTGGCTGTTGAGTAAGTACAAAATTATCATTTTGTGAAATCACTCCCCTTCAACTATTTAAATTCATTGGTCATCCCACTGTATTCCATAGAACCAGAATAAAAAGTGCCCACCCCCTTTTAATCTATTTTGCTCTTTTAAAATTGGTGGCTCACCGTTTAGCTTACTTACCCTCTCCTTCATATCTAACTGCTTAGTGCACACTGCAGTGCTTAGGATATTAACCATCTTTTTCTGTCTTATCTTTAAAATCTGCAACATCTATTGTAAGACCACCAATTATTGGAGAGCTCACATTTTGCCTCTCAGTAGTCATCTTGGGATTAGTGCTTCTGTTTTCTCTTGGTGACAGAGCACAGAGAGATTAATTCCTGGAGACTGCTGATCACCAGAAAGCCTAATAACTGCTTCATAGGTGACAGCTTGAAATTTGTGCTTGTATTCTGCTCCTGGTGAGAGAAGGAGCAGATTGCATTGATTCCTGGCTGTTTCTGGCTGGGCAGTGAGTGTCTGTGCTTGACATTCCTGATTGATCTGGTTTCTATTCAAGGCATCTATCAGAAAAAGGCTACAACAAGCCTACAGACTCTTGCATCATCTGGGACAAGATTGTGGATCACCAAACAGGCTGTGGCTTGCTTCTCATCTTGGGATTGGTGCTTTTTTTTGCTTCTTGTAAGAAAAGAAGCAAAGGAGCATTGCATCCCAGCATAGTGAAGTTGTGGTGAGACCAACACTAGTAGCAGTCAGGTAGTAGCCATTCAGATGACACCCCTCTTTTCATCATTCTTGGCAAGCTAAGTCTTTGTTTTCAGTAAGTACTGCTTAATTTGTTTCTAACCTCAAAATATCTGTCTAAATACTTCATCCTCGAATTTTCAGGGTCTCCTTATTAGATTTCCCCCAACTGTTTGGCAGTGCCCTGTATAGATGCAGAGACCTTGAGTAACATTTATCCAGTAAAATCAAATTTGAACTTTCACCAGTACCTACTTGCACACAGGACAACTAGTTTGCAGTGACAAACACTGTCCTCAGAGCTGCAAACCAGATACTCCTGACACTGCTTTATAGTCTCACTCCAACTGTCTAATCAATAAAAAGGGTCTGTTGCCATGGATATGAACTTTCCCACTATTTTGATTACCAGCTTGGTGTATATGGGCATCCTGAAGCAATGTAGAAATTGCCTCATGTTTCCTGACAACCACTTAATTCTCAAACAAAATGATATAGTATGTCAGAGATGTATCTATACAATGTCACGGGAGACAAACCTCTCACATAAAAGTACTCCTAATCTCAATAAGATTGTCAGTAGTGCACTCGCTGTACCCATCACACACAAGTCAAAGCAGACATATAGACCCCCAGATGCTGAGGTATTTAAATGTAACCTTTCTAAACCCCAAAGACCTCCAGGACTAAGTCAACTTAACAAATGCCTTCAGCAGCTCCAAATGCACTCTTTCATAACAACACCCACATCAACACACATAGTCGCATCTCATGGAGCCTCTACTTCTTAAAGTCTATTAGGCAAACCACCACACAAGCCAACATTCTGGTCATTGGTGACTCCATCGTGAGACACACTGATGTCCTTCTTACCAGGCTGAGTAAGGAGAGAGTCAGTCAGTAGCTTATCAGCGGCTAGGATCTACCACGTTATGTACACACACTCAGGTCATTGTACCACAATTACCAGTATGACTCGGTCATAGTCCATGTAAGTGTGCATGATCTGAGACGTACCTCCCTAGACTATATGAAGAGAGACATCATGGAGCTCTTGGAATATGTGTCCCAGGCTGGTATGAGCCTAACATTAAGCAGCATTTTACCTTTTCCAAGGATGATGCCACAACACAAACAAAAGATGAATAACTTTAAGGAACTGGCTTAGTTTCTGGTGTCATTCTAAGAGAGTGAAATATTTGTCAGCATGGAAGGAGATGGTCAACAGACCACACTGCTTTGCCATGGATGGTCTGCACCTCTCCCCTCTAGTCTTTTGAATATTAGCTAAAACATTGCCTTCCCCACAGTGCCTTTTTTAGGCAATGCCAAACTGAAAGTACTTCCCAACATAGCAAATCAAAATCATGATAATCTAAAGGTATTACTGCTCAGTGCTAGGAGTCTAATTGAAAAACTCCACTCCCTAGAAGCTCTCCTCACCCTAGAGGATGCTGATATCTGTGCAGTCACTTAGACATGGTTTATAAAGTTTATAATGTCTTCCACACATTTAGGCCAGCTACTACACAGACACGGAGTAAAGGCAGTGGTGTCTTGATTTACATCAAAAATAAATATATCTCAAGGCTGATCAAACAGGACAATGCACTTGAGCCACTTCCTATTTCAAATTACCATAAGCAAAATCCAATACCACTTCCCTGCAAGTTATAGGTCCTCCTCTATGGCCCCAGAAACCGATACCATGTATTTAAACTTATTGGAAACACTCACCATCCAACCCAATATCATATTCACGGGCAACTTTTATTACCCTAGTATTAACCGGGAATCCTATATGACACCAGATGTACAGGCACAGAGATTCCAGGATTTTGTAAACATAAACTCCCTGGACCATACTGTTAGTACACCAACCAGGGGTGCAACCATACTGGATCTGCTCCTCACTAATATGGGAGAGTGCTGCACACCCCCTAGTGTAATGTCTTCTTTGTTAAGGTCAGACCACAAAATGGTCTCCTTTGAAGTAAAAAGAAAACCTAGACCCCAACTAACCCTGAAATATTCAAGAACTACTCTAAGGCTAACTTCATGCTATTAAGTGATAGCCTGGCATATTTTGAAGCCCCATAAACCACGAGAACACTACTACCTATGTAGAACTGTTCACAAAAATCTTACCACCCATATTATTAATAGCTGCATAGAGACAGCTGTCCCTACCAGGAAGAAGTACAGAACTAACTCAAAACACAAACCACCTTGGTGGAATCACAAAATCATTGGGCTGTATAACAGAAAGAAGAAAATTAGGGCAATAATTAAGAGGTGCAGTACCCACCAGGATAAAAGCATTCTCATCAAACTAAACAAAAACTCACAGGACAAATAAAGTTGACCAAAGCCAAATTTGAGGTAAATTTGGCCTCCTAGACCAATGGCAACCACAAGGCATTCTTTTGTGTAGAGCTCATTATAAATGGAGCCACCTATACTAAGGCAGAAGATACAGCAAACCTACTGGCCAACAAATTCAGCTGCAACATTACCCCTCTCTTCCCCTCAATCTTCCCTCAGGAAATACCATCAAATATAACACCCTTCTATCACTAGGGAACAGGTCCTTACTGCTCTCTCTCTAAGGCCAAGAACACTGCGTCAGTTGGCCCAGACAATATGCCATGGTGCCCTCTAAATAACACAAAACATGACTATCAGTCCATCTGGAGTTGCTATATAATTGTAGCCTCCAAACAGGCTTCATGCCTCATGAATGGAGAACAGCAATTGTCATCCCTCTGCACAAATATTGGCCATCTACAGACCCTGGAAATTACAGACCAATAAGTCTTGTATGCAAAGCCATGGAAAGATTATCGTAGAAATGTTCAATAATGATATATTAGACCTCCAGACACTGGACCCAACCCAGTTTAGTTGCATCAGTGACAGGTCATGCCTTTTCATCATGGTAGACTTCATTGAGATGGTCATCAAAGCAATGGATGAGGAAAAAATGGTTCACACTGCCTACCCTTACCTGGCCAAGGCATTTGACACAGTAACCCACTCTGGCATTGTTGACAAACTCAAAAGGTGAGGTACAAACCCTTGTCACCAGTTGGATAGCCAACTGGCTCACAGACAGGACCCAGGAAATTAGAATGGAGGAGTCCACCCCTACAAAGAGACCAGTCACAAGTGGAGTCCCTCAAGGATCAGTCCTTGGACCACTCCTTTATGGCATTCACTTCCCTGACGTAAAGGCCAATGTCAGTGGTCTCTGGCTGACTAAATTTGCAGATGATTACAAATTAGAAGCTGTTACTGAATCCACACCAACACAAATGTTCTCCAGAAAGGGCTGACACAGACAAACAGCTGGTGTCAGAGCCGCAGATTAAAACTTAAGTGCCAAGAAATGCATAATAGTATCCTTCAGAAAGTCATCCACCCCTGGTAACTACCATATTAACAACATACCCCTTAGAGTTGACCCCATAGTCAGGATCTTAGGGACGCACATAGACAGTATTCTACCCTATGACAAACATGTCTACAGTTTTGAGGAAATCATTCTGTGTTGCACAACTTATAAATAAAGTACGACTTCTAGGTTCAAGGAAGTCATTGTTTCACTGTATTCAGCATTCACTAGACCTATCATTGAGTACAATGCCCCCTTTGGTAAATACCTAACCAGGCATATTCACCAAATGGAATGCCCACAAGGTTCCTAACTAAAAGAATACAGGGCATAAGTGAAACGTCCTATGCAGACCACCTCAAGGCCCTATCTCTGCATTTTGTCTCCTACAGGCTGTTGAGGGGAGATCTATGCCTGGCATACAGGGCATTGTCAGATCCCACTCTGATGGACCTCCTGCATATCAGCAAAACAAACAGCACCAGAATTACCCATTCTAAAGACTTAAATCTTGTTTGTGATATAAATAGGACCTGCTGGAGAGACAGGTATGTATCCCAGAGACTACCCTGTCTCTGGAATAGGCTCCCCATCCATGTGAAGCAGAGTTCATTCATAACCCAATTCAGGTGTAACATGGGAAGTTGGATGGGGAACAGGAAATTCATCCCTGGCTTAGCACTTATGTCTCTAATGGACACAGGCAATCTGCAAATGGTTCATCTCCCAGGCCACTGGTTGTAAATGTTTCATCTCCCTGCTTATACTTATCAAGGGTACCAGAACTTGCCAGAGATTTGGGATGCATGGCTAGGCTTAAAAAGGACCTTGTGGTCATTAGCCTAGTAAACAACTGCGAACCTATGAACCATACATAAAACACTTCTAAGAGTTGACTCAATAGTTAAGGATCTGGGAAAATATATATAGACAGTAATCTGGCCTTTGCCCAACATGTAGACAGTATAGTAAGAAAATCATTCTATGTCACACAACCTATAAGCAAAGGTATGGCATCCAAGTCTGAGGGAAGTTATACTCGGCCCTTATCAGACCCATTATTGAGCACAATGCCCCCTTTGGCATGTACCTAACCAGGCACTTGCAGCAGTTGGAATGCCCTCAAAGGTTCCTCACCAGGAGAATCCAGGGTATAATTACCCAAATACCCTGTCCTACACAGATCACCTTAAGGCCTATATCTGTACTATGTCTCCCACAGGTTACTGAGAGATGATCTATTCCTGGCCTATAAGTCAGCTTCATATCCAGCTGTGATGGATCTCTTGCACATTTGCAAAACAAACAGCATCGGAAACAGTAGATCGAAAGACCTGAACTTTGCCTGTGACTTGAACAAAACACGTTGGAGAGACTACTGTGTGTCCCAAAGGATCTCCATGCTATGGAATAAGCACCTCATCTATGTGAAGCAAAGTTCATCTCCTGACGCTATTCAAAAGAAGGCTTGATCATTGGATGGGACACAATAAATGCACCCCCCACCAAGTCTGGCTGACGTATCCAAGATGGACAGAGGTCGATAATAAGTAAATTAGTCCCCAACTAACATCACCCCCACACACACATATTAGCTATCTTTTTACTGATGTACTTTACCAAATAGGCATCCAAGGAACTTGAGGATAAAACTGGGTTGGGTTGCATGGCTAGGCTTGTAAAGACCATGGTGGTTGTTAGTCTAGTATAATCCTATGAACCTATTACTTATGCACAAAACATGGCACAAAAATACACCAACTACATCATTTATACTTATTTCAGCGATATTTTACTTTACTGGCTCACCAGATGCGCAGTAGCAAGCGCCGCCCAAACCCAGTCCCAGCTGGTTGACGTGCCACTGTTCTCATGAATAACCAACACAATGTGGTTGTCAAGGCAGAAAATGCAATTTCCATGTCTTTTCAGATGCAAATTTCAAAACAACATGGTTTCCCTTTGCTTTTGCAGGGGGCAGGCCCCCTACACCCCCCACAACTTGGATATACCAACTCCGACTTACACAGGACCCACTGCCTTCCATTAGCACCAGCAACAGTAGTGTAATGCTCCATGACACAATTACGTGAAATATTCGGCAAAATGAAGGGTATATTTAGACAATGGCATGCTATGCATGATGCATACAATGAATGTAGATGAGCAGCTGAGTTAGACAGCCTTTACTATGGAACATTATGATGAACTTGTTTTAATAATTGTTAGCAAGCCTGTTGGAAATGCTGCTCATCTACAATCAGTGTATGCATGATGTCAGTGGCTAATATGCATGGCATGCCAATCATGCCTTATTTCATATTCAGATTCACTCAGTCATTTGGACAGTGCCCAAAAATTGAAGGTGAGCCAGTAAAGTACAATATTGCCCTTATTTCTACCTGCAACATATACTCCAAATTCAAGAGTTGACATAAATAACTAAACAGAATTTAAATAATCTCTCAAAACATAACAATGTACACTAACCTGTAGGATCCTTCAGTAGGCTTGTAAACATGTACCTCAATGTCTTAATGGAGCCATGATTTTGTGTGGAATGGACCGCTGTTTCAACTGAGCCAGCAGTAAAACCTACCCAGTATCTAAACAATAAAACATGGCAATAATTGCTAGCACATACAGTACCAGGAGGTTAAATCAGAGGTGATATTGAAGTGTATTAACCCACCAGATGCGCAGTAGCAAGCCACGCCCAAACCCCGCCTGTGACAGCGATGTCAGTACACCGCCCACCTTTTGATTGAAAGCTGCCAAGTCATTTTCTCTAGGTAGGAATAGGAATAACACAAGTTAAGTTTGAATTTACTGAATACTTTATGAACATACAATGAATTACCGATTACAGCTCCATCTCATTAGTCTTATTTACTGGTAAAATGTTCAAAAAGCTACCCTTCTCAAAACAGCATGTTGAGGGTAATAGAATGTGGCATGCTTTTATCAATGTAGATACTTAGGAGGGAGGTTCACTACAACATGCATCAGCAATTTGATGCAGTTAATTCATATTTTCTAGTACCTTTGATAAGATCAAACAATAAATATAGATATTCGTCAAAGAATATACTCCTCAAACTACATAATTCAAATAAAATACTCCAGTGGAATGCCATCCAGATGAAATACAAGACACAATGTACTAATTTATATGACCAACAAAAACAGAATCAAATGAAGCAAGTGATTCAGCATTTCTCAGTTCTACACCCATGAATGGTCAATATAACATGACACCAAAAACAGCCTAACACGCAACACTTACAAAGATGCTTTGCAAATGGAATGCCTAAAAAATCACTGAGCTGATTAGAAATATTTTCAAAAAATAATTGGTAAACTCCACAAAATGACAATGCAAAATCATCTTCTACCAAGTATATCTAATGTAAAACAAACAAAAAACATATTTATCTTTGAAATAATGGGCAATACCACCAAAAAACTGTAATATCAAATTACTACAATCTGTGGTGTATAACAGTCCAAAGAGGGGATACCAGTGGAAGTGAGTGTGCATCAGTGTTCCAGACTGAGCCTATTCCTGTTCATGCTATTAAAGACTGTATCAGCAAATATCTCACAGGAAACAGATCAACAAAGCTGCTTTACAGATTTATTATTTATTTATGTATTTATTATCATTTATTTACCATGACTGTCTGACTGGGCACTAGAAGTAACTCTTTTCAGTAAAGGTCTGGAGAGAAACACTCCTTAAGGCAGAAATCAAATTATAGGTTCATATGAGGGTGGTAGGCTATTTGGCCCTATATAAGCCTAGCCAAAAATGTGCCCTGGCTTCCGCCACCCAAGAAAATTATTTTCCTGTGCCCCTGTCGAGCAGAGCCACAGAAGTCATCCCCGGGGTAAATTTCCCATCTCCCATCCAATCACCAAGATTTTTCTTGGAGTGCTAATGAGGACCTCTGTTTGACATAGATAGGTAGTCCGTTCCCAAGGTATGGGAAGTCTCTGGGACAGGAATCTATCCCTCCAGCATGTTCTGTTTATTGTGGTGACAAGGTTTAAGTCCCTAGAATGTGTAGCTCTGAGGGATCGGGATTTCTTTAAGTGGAGCATGTCCAACAGCTCTGGGTTTGACATAGCTTTGTATGTTAGGCAGAGATCGCCTCTGAGTAGGCGATATGCGACGGAGTAAAGCTGGAGTTTTTTGAGACGGTCTGCGTAGGGCATCTGTTTAAGGCCAGTAATCCTCTTTGTGAGGTATTTCTGTGGCCTTTCCAGTTGTTGTAGATGTGTTGTGAGGTACATACCAAAAGGAGCGGTGTACTCTATAATGGGTCTAATGAGTGATGAGTAGAGGGGAACAATGACCTCTCTTTTTTTTCTGGATGAGAAACCTTTTGTGATGAGGTGAGCCACGTAGAAGGATTTCCTGACCACTGTGGCAGTGTAATTATCAAAGGAGAGACTACTGTCCACCTGTGTCCCAAGGTCTCATCACATTTTTGGCGTTAAGTAGTCTACCAGCTATGTGGTAGTTCATGGGTACAGAGTTTTTACCAAAGGGGGGTGACAATACACTTTTTGGCATTGAGCTTGAGGCCATGGCTTTGACACCAGGCATCTGTCTCAGTGAGGCCCTTTTGTAGTATGTCCACATCGTTAGGAGTTTCAAATGTGGCTCCTAGTTTGCAGTCATCTGCAAACTTTGTTAGCCAAAGACCTTCTATATTACCTGTACTTCAGAGAGGTAGATACCAAACAGGAGAGGACCCAGGACTGAACCCTGTGGTACTCCACTTGTCACTGGTCTGAAGTCGGATTTGGAGTCTGCTACTTTCACAGTGTGGATTCTGTCCATGAGCCAGTTGGCAACCCATCTTGTGACATAAGGATTTATACCCAGTTTAGTGAGCTTGTCTATAATTCCAGAGTGGGGGATGGTGTCGAAAGCCTTGGCGAGATCTAGATAAGCTGTGTGAACCACCTTACCCTCATCTATGGCTTTGGTGACTGCTTCAAAGAAGCCAAATCAAGTTTAGGAGACATGATCTGCCTTTTACAAATCAGAATTGGGTAGGGTCCAGAGTATGGAGATTACCAATGTCTTTGTTTGAGTTCCATGATGATACGTTCCATGGCCTTGCAGACCAGGCTCCTCAGGCTAATGGGGTGGTAGTTCCCGGGGTCCGTCGTGGCTCCCCCTTTGTGGAGTGGGACAACTGTCACAGTGTGCCATTCTTTGGGCATAAATTACAAATTTTAACAAAAGGAATATTCAGATACCAGATCTACAATTTTGCTTAGGCAGTACTGGAATAAATAATAAACAATTATCTTAGTTCCCTATTACTGTAACATAAAAATGCAGTTCAGCAACTTATTGAGAAGTGCAGAAATCTATGGAGAATTATCACTAGTGGAGACAACAAACTAAGTATTAAAGCTAAAGATTAAGGTGTACTAAGAAAGTACAGGTAAAAGAGAACAGCATAGGAGTAGAAAGAAATTAGAAGTATGGAAATAATAGTGAAGCTAGTGTTGGGGAATTGTGGCAGAGTAAAATAGGTCAGTCAGGTTAATCACCGCCCTCAGGCATGTCAATCACAGCGGCCATGCCCATTCCTGCACGAACTAACTGGTGGGTTAATACACTTCAATATCGCCAAATCAGAACTCACAGGAAAACTACTTCTAAACTTTTTTTTTTGCTATCTACAAAAGGAAAACAATAAATAGTGTAAAAAGTACCTAACTAATAAGACACACAAAAAACTTCAACAATGATTGCATGCTCTCAACTGAGCTAAAGTCCTGCAGAGCAAAGCAAAAGAACATGGCACACCTGCAAAACCAGACTCCCAACTAGTCATGGAAAAAGACAGTCACCACAATATATTACCCCCCCCCCACACACACACCAAAATAAATGCACAGAGTGCAGTGAAACTAGCATCCTCTAAAAATGAAACATGTAATACAAAACTGTACATTATATACACCATACAACATGAACACTAGTACACCAAGTATATACTGTATACTTTTTACTTAAAATTCTCTAGTAATTACACCAAACATGAGCCATGACATCAATAATTCACAGTTTAAATAAGAATCTTCCAAACGCAGAAATGTTCTCTTACCTATAATATCCAAGTGTGTAGTCTAAACAGGCCCCATTAATTCTTCTAGTAGCCAATCTCCTACAAAACAGACTGCTTCTGCAAGTGACTTGCACAAAATCTACATACAGTTTAAACAACATAATATAGCAGTTATCTGTAAAACTTACTGGAAAATTCAAGCCACCTAAAGCAACACATGACAGTCATCTATAATCCCACTCTTACCAGCCACACAAAGTAAAATTCTTAGACAAGTAGCAAGTATAAAAAAGCTGTACTAACCTCTTGTCCAACCTTCCATCATAACTGCAAGTCCCAAACTGAGCTGAATTCTGTAGAAAATGGCACATACCATTTCCTAAAACAGCATAGTCACTTCCAAATAATTAATTCAAGCATTATCTCTCCACAGGATGCACCTATATTACTTTGTGATGAATACATGAATAGATACTGGTTGATGCATTCAAATAAATACATAGAATGAAATGAGCAAGACATGTTAAGCAGCTAATCATTTAAATCTCTCATACAATGAAATGAAAATCACTGTCAATCCAAAAACCAATGTAGTTAGCACCTCATCAAGTTGAACAGGGCCATTTTCACCTCTGCTGGCACCCATTGTTTAATCCAGTATGTCCAACATGAAAAACACTTAGCACATAGCCAAGGATGACTACAGCAATTTTAGAAGAATTAACATGCAAAACGATTGACTCAGGCTTCATTTACTACAAACTGAGAATTGTGTAATTATTTATATATATATTTAGTCAAACTTTTAGTTAATGTAACAAACTATAAGAAACTGCGGATTTTTAGTGGAGATTGATATCAGCAGAAAATTATAATAAAGCTACATATACAGTTTTAAGTGACATATTTAACAGACTTGGATAGGGTTGCCACCTTTCTACTGTGCCATTTCCTGACAAACAAGCCCCGCCCCATGCCCAATCAAGCCACACCCATTCCCTTTAATAGCCACACCCCTTTACTCTAGCACCCTTCAGCACAAGTCTTTAATATCACATACAGTTACCAATAAGAAGAAAAAATTGCAATTTCTCTTAAAAGCACAGAGACCAGTCAACTTGGGGCTGGTTTCTCCCCTTTTCCACTCCAGATCCCCACCACCACCTCCCACTGGCACAGTTAGAGTTGAGCATAGTGGCCAAGTGAAGACCCCCAGCACCCTATTTATCAAACAGTGCTTTGGGCCCCTGCTCAAGCAGTTGAGACACACTTGAGTCAAGTCTGATTTATATACACAAGGGAAAGGCTGGCACAAGTTTACTAACTATGCCCCCCTTTTCCCCAGGCTACAACGTAATCATTGCCAGCTACTCCTTATAAGCAACTTTAAGGCCCTAACAAAGTGTGTTCAGTCTTACTGTGCAATATTAATAAACATTGCTAGTTTGACCAATGCCAAGGTAGAGTGGCCCAGTGTCACTAAATAAATATTTAAGTAGTCTCAAAACTTAAATATCTACACAACAAAACGTTAGAAAATATCCAGTGTATATTCACTGTAACAAGCTCAAAACCACATGAAATATTTCACATTGACAGTCCCAAAGAAAAGCAACTACATTAAGCCTTGCTATATACCCAAGACACCTAGAAAGAAAAACAGGTCAAGGTAAACATCACATGATAGACTAGAAAAGAGAGTTCTACAGTCCAAGCATCCTATACAAATCATGTAGTCATATATTCACTGTAACATCAAATGAACTAAGCCTTGGTATAGACGGTATACCCTAGAAAACACAGATAAAGGTAAACAGTGCTGATGACAAGCTAGATAAAAAGCTACATTTAAGCCCCTCACTACAATACGAAGACTGTACACCCTAGACATAGACACCCAAGGAAGAAAAACACAGGTCAAGGTAAACATCACGGTGATGACAGACTAGAAAAGACAGTTCTACAGTCCAAGCATCCTATACAAATCATGTAGTCATTATATATTCACTGTAACCAAGTCCAAAACCAGATGAAATATTTAAAACATTGCAGTAAAAACAGCCTTGGTATACCCTAGAAAATGCAGATCAAGGTAAACATAGCAGTGATGACTAGAGAAATGATAGTTCTACAATCATAGCAAGAACCCTATATAACTCCGTCAGTATACAATCACTATCAAAGTGCACCCACATGAAAAATAATAAATCAAAGTGCACCCACAT